>NC_142290.1:6015326-6318826 GCF_965620075.1 Prunus avium
CTAGGTTTGTCCTAAGATCTACTTCTGCTGTAGCTATAGCTGCTTGTTGATGGTTATCCCATCTGTCATCATATATGTATACTAATGCTTTAGTTCCTACTTGTGCTCTTGTGAGTCCAGCTATTCCTATCATAATTGTTCCTATATGAATTTGTTGATAGTGTGACTTTTTAAGATGTTATATTGCTGTATTACTAAGTAAATTAAGAGTTACTTCCTTATCTATATAGCTTACTTCATGTTGGCTGATACAACTTACAATGCTATGTTTATTTTCAAATCTTCCTAATTGATATAAATTATATTTATTTTTCAGAGATTTTTCAAAACCTTTTCTAAGAAATTCTTGTGCTTCTTGTTCACTAGGGTATATATCTTATGTTCTAACTATTTCTTTTCCTTTTCTTCTAAAGAGTTCCATTTACTATTGTCAAAGGGATTTATTCTACTTTTTCTTTTATAAGGATTATTTTCTAAGGATAAACTATCTAATTTATCAACTAAGTCTTTGGGTAGTGTAGAAGTAGTTTTGTGCACTATTTGATTAATTTTTGTTATCTGTTCTTCTAATTGATCTACTTTTTCAGCTAGATTTAAAATTAATTGGATAATTAAATTATTTTGTCTTATAGGGATATTACTACTTGCTACAGATGTTGTAAATTCTGTAAGACCTACTGGTTCCTTATCTAGTTCACCAACTTCTTCTAATGCTTTGATATATTTATTATTAATTTTAGAATATGTCATTAAACTAAAAGTCTATCTATTTTACTATGCAACTTTTCTACTTGTTCAGTTAATGTTTTTTGTACTAGTTGTATTTTTTGTACTTCTATTTTTAATTGCTCAATAATTTCTAATGACTGAAGCTCTATTTGTTTTGGTTTACCATCTATGAGATCTATGAGGTCTTTGATTTCTTACTATCTATGAGATCTTCTAATTGAGATGTTATATAGTCTAAGTTTTGTCTAATTGTTTTTAAGGAATTTTTCTGAAAATATTCTAATAATTGTTGAACTATTCTATTATGTTTGTTATGTTCAAATTTTACACTTTCTGCTTGACTAATTAAAAGGTCAACAATACTATTTTCTAAGGGACTGTTACTGCTATGTAATAGATGTTTGTGTTCTTTTTGTGGAAAAAAACTAACTAACATATTATTATCTAAAGTTAATTTTTTCTTTTGTTGTTCACTAATTTCTAAATTAAGGTACTCTACCATATAAATTTATCTAAGTCTACCTTTTTCTTTTAAGATGCCTAAATGCTCCTGAAATGCTTCTATGGATTCTTTACAGACTTCTAAATGGTACTGGTTCCTTGTTATGCTATTATGTATTTCTAGTTTTCTTCTAGGATAATTACCTACTTCTGGTGATTTTATTAATTCTTCTAAATTCCTAATTTCTCTTTGGTATTCAGCCTTCTGTTTCTTTAATTCTTGTAACCTTTCTTTTATTCTAATAGATGTCCACCAAGGGCCAAACATGCAAAAGGTTTACTGTTCTTAACTGGTGATTCTAGTGATTAACAAAATTTTAACAGATTATAAAACGTTGGTTTTTATCAGTTGTGTTGATTAACTTCTGTCCTCAAGGTACTTTACTATCATAATCATATTATTAAGGTGCTAAACTAAAGCTCCGATACCATTTTTCAAGCGGGGTCTCGGTCAAGATTTCTAAAGGCCAAAATAACAACCAGACACCATGCCTAGAACATGGAACTAGAACATGGAACTGCAAAGACACCAACTTAAAAGGCTATGGAGCAGAACTCAGAGGTTCCCTGATAGACATCCAATTATCATATGGCAAATACAAAACATGACCAAGTGCTCAAACAAAGTACTGATCGTCAGTTTAGCAAGATAATAACATAATTATAAAAGTGTTTCCCTATTTTGGACAAGAAGTCTGCTAAGTAAACCAAGAAAATGAAAGAGAAAAAGACTTACTTAATTGCTTTTGTTGCTGAAATTGTTATAACCAGGTATTAACAGTGGTTGGAGATATTAACAATGATCGGTGGTATTAACAGTGGTCGAAGTTAGAAAGTGAAGAAGATAAGAGAAAGTATATGAACAAAGGAAGTTTTATTGATTTGAAAACTTGAAGGAGGAAGTACTGAGATTTTTTCTTCTCTAGTATTGTTCGTACTTTCTCTCTTCGGAGTTACAAACTATATACACTATTTTCACCGACTTTACCAAAGATGGCTAAGGATGAAAGGAGAAGCCTCTCTATCTGATACTATATCTCTCTGAACTCTCTTCTACACTTCATATGTACTTCACATGCACACAATATACAATCCAAAAAATTCACATGACTATTTCAGATTCTCATGTACAAACAAAGCTCTTGAAATATGGACTGCTACACTGTTGCTGCTGCTGCTGGCATTGTTACTGTGCTGCTGCTGATACTGTTATTGCGCTGCTGCTGAAAAAGGACAAGGCTTCACATGTTGCTTTGGTCTTTTACGGAGGAGAGAGACCTAGGGCTTGCATGTCTTTGTTTTTTAAGATAAGGGGCTTTCTCACCATTTTGAAAATATTTTGGGTGTTTTTGAAAGCTGCTTGTTTCTTTTGAATTTTTTTACTAAATGTCGCATTTTTTAATTTATACAAAGTGATATTGCGGGAGGAGGAAGCGAATCTAGGACGTAGGATGCATGGGTAAATACTCTTAACAACTTGAGCTACAAGCCCATTGCAAGCGGATAGAGACTTGGAGAAAAACAGCAAGACCAACGTCAATTTAAAAAGATAAAAAACAAAAACAAAAAAAAACCTTCGAACACTAAGCTCCAGGTGCTGCCCTCCTTTGGAGGTGGTGGACTCCTTTGCCACCCCTCTCCTCCCCTATCCTTCCCTCCTCTCTCCCCAACCACAAAGCTAGACGTATCAAATGGGTTGTGCCAGCCCGATCCGTATAAAATTGTGTCACTAAGTTATTCGAGTTAAGTCGGGCTAACCCATTTAATTAATCGGAACATGATCGTGCTTGTACACCTATAAAAAAAAATATTTAGCCCAACTTGGCCCAAAACTCAAACCCACATTAAAACGGGTCATACTCGTGTCGTGTTTGGATCCGGCCCGAGACTGAGCCAAACCACTAGCCCATTTAACTTTCATTTTTCGTTAAATCGAATTTTCTGTCATTGATATCATTGCAAACAAGTTCACTTATGCAACAACTTATTTCATTGATATCAAGACAAATTAACATATATGCAAATGGGGACTTACATTTCAATTGTTAAATTAGAAAAAGAAACAGTAAAGGAATTACTCCTGCGTAAAATGAAAAAGTAATCTAGCTCTTATGGCCCAAAATTAGCACCCACAAACTACAAAGAAAACCATTGTTTATATTAATTGTTTCTTCTATTTGGCTAACAGATTATAGAATATATAATCTTAATTTCTACTTTATTTCGAAATAAGTATGATAGTTGATGTTGAATAGCCAAGATATACTCTTGTTGTCACAACATTATTAGAAAATCAAGATTGAAGAAAGGACACACAATCAATATTTCAAAATAGCTTTCAACTTGATCAATTTGGTATCAAGTTTCTTGCTTTCACTCTTTGATTTCCAATTGACAACTCCTAAGAAATCTCTTGTTTATTTGCTTTGCCTTCACTCGTATGATTTTCAGTTGACAATCAATACCAACTGTGATTGCTTTGTTTGAGTTAAATCTCACTTTAGTCTATCTAGACTGAAGTTCACTCAGTTTGATTTTCTTTCCTTTTGTTGTATTTCAGTCCAATCGAATCATTTTGCTTCTTTTAGTTTGTAATATCCATTCGGACATAGTTTTATAAGTGATAGAAGTTACCATTTCAGTATGATCTCTTCCCACTACTTTCTTTGTTTGAGTTATAAATCGCACAAGTGGAATAAAGTCCTTATCAAACCAGGCATATAAAAGAACCAGTTTCGGCCAGTTCCCCACTTGGAACAGAATGACTTGATAAGAAGTTAAGATTTATTAAGGCACAAGATAACCACATTAACATCACGTTTGATTCACACTCTTTCTTTTAAGCTTTCAAGTACATAGTGGCATGCTTATAATAACATTCCACAAAGCATATTAAAGATCATTTTTTGGGCTTAATTTACTAAAAACTACTACCAATGCTAAAATACACAACACTTTTTAGGGAGAACAAAAACTTAAGACCTTTTTCAAGATTCAAAAGAGAAATATTTCACACAAAAAAAGGGAAAAAAGAACAAAAATTTCAAAAATTTTGTTTTAATAAATACTTAGCCATATTCTTCACTTCCCACACCAAAACTCTATACAAATTCCTCTCCTCATATCTCATGTGAATGGTGATTGCCCTTGGGTTGACATGATAATGAGTGGAAAATCAACAAAAAAATTGCTTGAACAGGCACTATTCGTGTGAATAATAATAGTCTTTGCCTTGCTTATCTTTTGCCATAATAAGCGGATGAAAATGCTTTAATAGGACTAGTCTAGTCATAGGTGAGATATTTGTCAGTTTGCTTAACAAACTACCATGTGAGTGGATGCTATCTACCTACTGTTAAGCTTGGGGATAAAGTTAAACTCATCCCGATCGGATGAAGGAGGTTATTATCTTTTGTAAAACGAAAAGGATAATAAAGGGAGACAAATATGTGTGTGTTAGTTATGTGTTTATCTTATTTTGGTTCAGGAACCAGAAGTAAATGTAGTGTGACAGAAACAGAAACCCAGTAGCACGGCACGGATATGAAAATTATGTCATGTTCTATTTGCGGCAGGTGCCCAGGTGGGACCCACAACGATTTCTTAAACAAAACGATATGTTTGGTCTTGCTTGTAATCCACAGTCTGCTTTGCTGACGTAAAAGCAAGCCAACAGCCCCGGATAAGAGAAGAGACGACTGCCTGTCGTCTCTTCTCCCTGTTTGCTTATATAGATAAGCGCAGAAGAAAGACGGAGTCAACTCACCCACAGTCTCTTGGAAATATCGACTCAAAAACAAATTTCCTTAGTTGGGTTGGAGTTGGAGTTAAAAAAGAAAACAAGAATATTTATTTCAGGTATTATTTTTTTGTTTAGTTTCTGAACTGAATTTTATACTAAATGGATGAGAACTTAATAATGCACTCTTATCTGAGCATTGCTGAAAATCACCATCTTTCTGGGTATTCTCTTCTTCTTTGTGGAATTGGGTTTTTTTCTCTTTATCTTTTTATATCAATTTTAAATTCAATAGAGACTTGCTTCACTAGAATCTCCTTGAGTTGATCAACTTTGTAGTTATTTAATTGGTCTTAATTATTTGTGGGTCTTTCATACTATTACCACACATCTATCAGTTTGATTGAACTAAAAAGTGTTAGAAAGTGTTTATGGGATTTCTATGTTTTGTTGATCACTCATTAACTGAGAGACCATTTTGCATTTCTTGTGTTACCTTGTTCTTTTTCTGTTTAATTGATCAGAATGTAACTGAGTATCTCCTTTGTGTATGCTTTTTTAGCTGTGGAAGTATTGGGTGTGATAACTGAGCAATGGGCTCTTGCAAGTCCCCTCATGTTGTTCTTCTGCTATATGTCTTGGTTTGCTTTGTGTATCAATCTTTTGCTTTTGGAGTTGATACGAACCAGACAGCAAAGCTGCTGGTGGATGCTTCTGAAGCATCGGGACGGCCAATATCTGAAACACTGTTTGGAATTTTCTTTGAGGTTAGTGTGTTGACTTGAAATAGTGAATTTTTGTTCAGTTCCAATTGCTTTTTGTTACTTCTATAATCTATAGCTTGTTAGCTATTACTGTATTTCTTACAATTTTTAAAATCTCTTTTCATTTGTTTTCTTATTTTATTTTTATGTGCAGATATATCCTGATTTATGTGGCAATTATAAACCTTCTGTCGCTTAAACATGCCTGTCTCATTATCTTACTAACATTGTGGTTTCATTCAAGATGCTATTAATTTTGAGGTATATGCATGCTTGTTCACTGCAGGAGATTAACCATGCTGGTGCTGGCGGGCTATGGGCTGAGCTTGTAAGCAACAGAGGTGCTTCCCTTACTCTCTGAATTCCAGCAAATACAAAAAGTGAAAATAACATATGGGAAAATATTCTCTTGCCAGATTGTTTGGCAACATAAGATGCTTATTATGTTGCTAGATTGTGAAGCTAGACCATTTCAGAATAATTTGTGCTTGAATGTGCGGTCCAGATTCGCATTCTGACAAGAACTGACAAGAAAGTTCAAAATTCATGTGTGTGAGAACCGTTGAAGTAACTGTTTGAATGCCTTTCTGTTGTCATTACATTTTCAGAGTTTCTTTTCAAATCTGACATATGTAGTACGAGTCAAGCTGGCAGACACCATTTTTTCTGTTCTTATATTTTGGAAGTGGAGGGTTATGGTGTCTTCCTGAAACATTTTACTGTTGGATTAACTCTTCATTGAGATGTTTAGGATTATCCTATGAATGTTTTTTTTATGCAAAGTTGTATTTGAGTTACTGTGCTACCTGCTTGTGCAAGTGTGGTTGAGTACAAACTGGAGAAATATTCTACTTTTTTTGTGACACACTGATTTCCATCTTACTCTCTGCATTTAACATGCACTACCAGATCCCTCATTTTTTTTTTCCTTCGATTTCTTTTCTGTGTTGTCAGTTTAAGTTCAACAACAGGTTGTATGACTTAAGATTATCAGTAGATGGTTAAAAAGTTCTCTTCGGAATCTAGTGAAATGTGGAATTCACTGTATTGCTAAATATAAAATGTTATAGTTAGCCTTTGGCTTGTAATTTTGACTGAATGTTTAGAGCTGAGGCTTCTTATTAACGTTTTCCCACAGGTTTTGAAGCTGGGGGCCCTAATGTTCCTTCCAACATTGATCCTTGGTCTATAATTGGGAATGAGTCATCTTTGATAGTGTCAACGGACCGTTCTTCATGCTTTGACCGCAACAAGGTTGCACTCCGAATGGAGGTGCTATGTGATAGCCAAGGTGCCAGTAGCTGCCCTGATGGTGGTGTAGGAATTTATAATCCTGGGTTCTGGGGCATGGTATGAACCAACATATCATCTAATGGGTTCATTCTAAATGCTTATGTTCCAAATTCACAGTTTGCAACATAAGTATTTGTCTGACAAGAGAACATTGTTCTCTCTCTCTCTCTCTCTCTCTCTCTCTCTCTCTCTCTCTCTCTCTTTATATATATATATATATATGTGCGTGTGTGTGTGTGCATGCATACGCACACAGCACGAGAACAAGAACAACAAAACTGCACACACACGCACATATGTAAATATTTACTACATTTTTCTTTCTGGCTCTTTGCTACTGGTTTCTTACCTGTGTTTTGTCCAGAATATTGAAAAGGGGAAGACCTACAGTGTTGTTCTTTATGTCCGCTCATCTGGATCAATCAATGTGTCCGTATCATTGACGGGCTCAGATGGGTTGCAGAAACTTGCTGCTGCGAACATTATGTGAGCATCCTCTGTTCTGCTGATATTTTATAATCAGCAGTTCCTTACTGACATTTTTATCTCCATTTAAGAGTCTGACGGTACATTTCATTGCCTTTGCAGAGCTTCTGGTTCAGAAGTTTCAAACTGGACAAAAGTTGAAGTTATGTTGGAAGCCCAAGGAACAAATTCTAATTCAAGACTGCAACTGACAACAACCAGAAAAGGGTTTATATGGTTTGATCAAGTGTCAGTCATGCCCATGGATACATATAAGGTACCTTTTTAATTGTCTCACCCGTGTTTCACAAGATTGTTACAAGTTGTTACAAGTATAATGTTCTGTTTTGAAATTCTTGATTTTATAGTCTTTTGAAAGACATTAATATGAAAGCTGATTAATGCGAAGTTCATACTAGGGGTGGAGTATTACCATGAAGGATGCATTATGCTTTTAGACCACCTATCTGTTATATAAGGGTCTAGAACATCTTTTCCTCAGAAATAGTTTTTCTTGGTTGCATATCATCTCCATAATGTACTTTTCCTTGGACTTCATTTATAAACCAGTTTTTTTCCTGTTTTGTGTAGGCATGTAACTTAGAGAGAATTATACATAATATGTCATATTTATTGACTTCAGTGTGGTATCATCATAATTCTCTTAAAAATTATTCTTCCTTTTCTCACAATAATTGAATTTGGAGCTGTTGAAATCAATCATTGAAACTTTTCTGATTTTGATAGCCAATACATTTGAGGATTTAACAAACACCTCATACTTTCATTGATGAAAATTTCTCAAAATGAAGAATGCATGGTTTGATATATTAGACGGAAAACATAATAACGAACTTGTACTGTCCCTGGGATCTGACATCCACACTTTCAGCTAGTCATCTGAGCATGTATCTAACAGCTGTATTATTTTAGCTTCTGTTGTTATATTTTGTTTGAATGTGACTTATTGAATGCAAACTGGACTCTGTTTATTCTTCAAATGTGAATTATGGACCTAACCATTGGAAAATATATGACATTGCAGCAAGTGCTATAGAAAATATAATTTCTTCAGGATCACAACAAAATCTACATTGAATCTGTCATCATTTCTACTTCGCAATTCTGTTACTGCCATTAATATTGATAGAAAGTTTCTCCATGTTTGGATCGATAGTCTTTAGGGATGTTTTCTTTATCCGGGGTATTTTCTAATTGGAAAGCTGTAGTAGTCTAGTTACTATGAATTGATCTTGGAGCTGTTGTTTTCCTACCGGATTTATTAGGTTGGGATGATGTTTTGATTTTTAGTTTATGTCTGGATACTTTGTCTCCTTTTTCTATATCATTTGTGATTAGTGAAATTGTGTTTCTTATGATGAAAAAAACAACAACAGAGTATTCAGGAATATTTTAAAAAGAAGTTGAAAAATTGCAGGCATACAAGTTTGAACTTTGCAGGTTAAATTTCGGTCATGTTGGAAGTTGATCTAATTTATTAAATTTTATGCCCTTATATTTATTGGCTTGCCAGCTTTCAACGTGTAACTTGTAAGGAGCTGTGTGATATGCTTTGCTACCTTATGTGTCTTTTTACTCTTTATGAAACTATTATTTTGGATCAGGGACATGGATTTCGGAAGGACCTTGTTGAAATGTTGGAAGATTTAAAACCTCAATTTATGAGATTTCCAGGTAAATTTGGATTTACTTGTCTTAATACGAGACAGTTACTAAACTTGAGCTTTTCATATATAACTCTCAGCTAAAATATGCGGATGCTGAACTATGCAAGCCGGGCTGTGGGCACCTTGGCCCCAGGGGCATGTGCCCTTGCTCGAGCCCTAATGTTTTTAAAACTTATTTATGTGTCAAATTATTCTTATTTCTAAACATTTTTTAAATTTTATTTTTATCTCTCTTAACAATTTCTTTTTCTTTTCTTGATAATATATATATATTCTATAATCATTCTCCTATCCGGATGTTAATGTCCAATCTTTAGGCCAGATGCATCCACCAGTCTCTAGGCGTTGTTATTTTTTCATTCCCGATCGATCAATGTAGGTTCACACTTGGATTTTATGTTTTAACTCTCGAGTTTTTGGTGCCCAATACTCGAGAGTTAAAGCCTAAAATCTAAGTTGTACGATTATTCTATATCCTAAAATAAGTAACCCTGTTGAGATTAGGATAATAAACTGGAAAAAAAAAGTATTTCTATCCGGATGGAATCCGTAGACTAACGTGTGGATGAGCAAATAATTTTATATATAAAAATGGGCATCCACTTTTAAATGCAAGATGTGAGAGGCCATTTGATCTGCTTCTGTAATTGTGGGGTCCTATGTAAGAGTGGGCCTATGTATATATTATTTCTACTTCTACCCTTTTACATATTTTTGCTTTCAATATTAAAGGCCAATAAGTTCTTTATGAGGTAAAAATTGGATTGGTTATTGTGTGGTGCATCTAAATCCAAGTGATTTGTTCTATATTTTCAATAGATAAAAGGTGATTAGCTTTACTCAAATTTGTCCAATAGATCTTGTTTTAGTATATAAGATCAACTCATTGTTTGCGAGTGTGAATCCCACATCAGGAATTAAAGTCTTGCATAATAGTTTGAAAGATCTTGGGCATCTCAACTCATTGCCATTTGGTTTTGGGTTGGATGTCCACATTATAACATGGTCTCAGAGCATGTTATCTACGTGTTGGGCCCAACAGCCACGCGTGCTCTCACATCACCCAATATATGTTGTCCATGTGGCTTGGATTGAGTGACACCTCATTTGTGGGGGCGTGTTGACGGAAGATTCTAGCTTTGACATTATTGTTGTGGAGGTTCATATATTTCATATGCTGCTTGTTGTTTATATTTGCCTGCTGTCCACTATATCTACCAATGTTCTATGGTATGTACTAATTTTCTCAAGCCTCCGAGTGAAAAGCAGGCTTCACAGAAACTTTGTAAGCAAAATGATTGAAATCTTAATGGGAAAAAAAAAAAAAAAAATCCTGTTTCTTTACAAAGATGCAGATCTTTATTAGACAAGCTTAAATAAAAGTAACCTTGGCTGCTATCAGTTTTACCTGCAGATATGAACTACATCCACTGTTTTTTCTGAAATTATTTTCATTTTTATCTTTTGGACATTATATACTATTGAATTTTTTTCGTGGGTAACCTTGCCGGCTTGATCGCCTGACCACTTGACAAAAATAACTTGGGACTCTTTTTAAATGCCAAACCATGCTAAAAATGCTTGATTTTGTGATAAAGAGATAATACATGTTCTAATATGGTCAGTAAGGCGGAGCTATTATATTGTTTCCTCATAATTCAAAAAAATTCGTATTTTTTTTCTATTGTATTGCATTAGGCGGCTGTTTCGTCGAAGGTGAATGGCTACGAAATGCATTTCGTTGGAAAGAAACAATTGGACCCTGGGAAGAGAGACCTGGACACTTTGGTGATGTTTGGATGTACTGGACTGACGACGGACTTGGTTATTTTGAGTTTCTCCAAGTAGGTATCTTTTTTAGTTCTGTCATTCAAGAATGCTTGGAGTTTCCTTTAAAATCCTGCTTCTGTCGGTACCAGTTTTTGAAAATTTTATTTATGCAGCTAGCAGAGGACCTTGGTACATTGCCAATATGGGTATTTAATAACGGTACTTCACATTTTCTTAGCGCTTCCTTTATCTTTTAAATAATCACATTTACCTTTGCCAATACTGACTGTACGAATTTCATAGGAATCAGTCACACTGATCAAGTTGATACTTCCAGTGTCTTACCATTTGTTCAGGTATGTCTGCATTGCTGACCATTTCTCATTAGCTAATCAGTAACTGATACCAAATAAACCATTAATTATTTTCTAATCGGGATTATATCTTTGCAACTAAAGCAAATATATGCAAGTGACATTTAGGCTTTTCAAAATATGCTTCATCCTTATAAATCTGTGGCTTTATGTGCTTTGGTGTATGAAACATCTTTGCAAATATGGTTTTAGGAGATCAAATTTAGATTTTGCCTTCTTTTTCCGGTCAAGTGGTTTCATTGTCTCCAAGCCTAGCTTCATTTGAGTTCCCACTAAAGGATGTTCATACAAGTGGGGTTGCTGTGGTGAGGGTAGGGCAGAGCTGCAGGTGACATAAGGTGTTGTCACTCATTGAAAAACACTAAAACATAGCAACAAAATGCAGTTAAAGCATTTACATTATGTGAAATATGTGTTCATGTGGTGTATTGTCTGCTACTAGGAAAACTTTGCATTGAACTCTCAATGTGATATGAGAACTTGTATTGACTCATTAACATTGTAAGTATCAATGCTATATGTCTATCTAATGCAATTTGAGCATAAATGAGAGGAACCGTGGATAAGATGAAGTTTTTTGATGTCCTATATAGGATAAATTTTGCTACTTAATTCTAGATTGTGTTAGTAAAACCTATTATGTGTTAATAAATCTCAAACTTATGGTTTAATTTTCACGTTTTCTTGTTTACAGGAAGCTCTTGATGGTCTTGAGTTTGCTAGAGGCAATCCTAATTCTACCTGGGGTTCTCTCCGTGCTGCAATGGGACACCCAGAACCCTTTGACTTGAGATATGTTGCTATTGGGAATGAGGATTGCGGAAAAAAGAACTACCGAGGTTTGTATATTTTCTAGTTCATGCTTTTTGTTTGCTCTTTAGTTGGTTAGATGGAACGGATTGAGTTTTACACATATGGGACGTAGGATGACTTTCTGCATGCAAAGTCATGCATAACTTAGTCTGTGTATATGAATGTCCTTACAATTTAGTGCAGTTTTCACTCTTTTGTCCTTAAAACAATTGCAACTTTGCAATATGCTTCTGGAAATAACTCTGATTAAGATCTGAATTTTTTTCCACAATAACTTCAGTTTTTCTGCCACTATCCTTTCTCTGAAAAGGCAAACTTGCGATTCCTTATTTTTAGTGAATCAAATGATGACCTGTGTCTACTTCATTGTCTTTTATTCCTTGAATTTTTGTACTTGACCTACAACGGTTTCTCATTATTGAAAGGTCTTTTTTTCCATACAATAATGGCATGATATTGTAGAAGTAATTAAATGGAAGTGCTAAAAGAAGTAGATTCTTGAAAACCCTTCTTTTCCAACCTGTGACATTTTTCCGCTTCACTTCCCAAACTCTCGAAAGATTAGAATTCTAAAGGACAATTTCCACACTTATTTCAATGCAACAGACATAAGATCTACTTGTAATTTTGGGAGACCAGCCTTATTGATTTTCTCAGCAATCAGTCAACTGAATTGAACCCTAGTTTTGTAACCTGTTATTTCCTCCAAATAAACATACAAGCCCATGGTTGCAAAATTCTTAATTGCAATACAGATATTGCTCTTACTTGGTAGTGGAGACTTGTTAAAGTCGGAATCTCCAACCTAAAACCGATTGGCAGTTGGTGGAGAGAGCCTAGATTTTACATATTGTGATGCACTGGTTAGAATATATAACCCATGTGGAATTTTTATATTATTAACACACCCTCTCACACGTGTTCGAGTTGAGCCAATCATCTGGCCAGCCTAACACATGTTAAAGTTGCACATCCAACACGTAAGCAATTGGCAGAGGATGCAGGGACCTTGAATTTTAGATTTTGTGATTCAATGTAATATATATAATAGAGGATTTTATATTCTCAACGACGCTTATGCTTTTCCTCTTTTTCTTGACCAGGAAATTACCTTAAGTTCTATAGTGCTATAAAACGTGCCTATCCAGACATCAAAATAATTTCAAACTGTGACGGATCTTCTCGAAAGTTGGATCATCCAGCTGATTTGTATGATTTTCATGTAAATTTCATAACACCACCACTTGTATTACACTTGCTTATGAATTTTTTTTTTACCATTCAATGCGGTGGATCATTGATTTGGCAACATGGAATGACATTCGCAATATTAATCTTACCTTCTGATCTTTATTTAGGTCTATACAGATGCCAAAAACATGTTTTCTATGGCTCATCAGTTTGATCATACATCACGTAGTGGTCCCAAGGTAGGGTAATGTGCCTTATGATTTAATCTGCTCTGAATGGCTTCTATTGATTTTCTTAACATTCAATATGATTCAGGCTTTTGTGAGTGAGTATGCTGTCACTGGGAGAGATGCTGGAACAGGAAGTCTTCTAGCAGCACTAGCTGAAGCTGGATTTCTTATTGGGCTGGAGAAAAACAGGTTTGTTGTAGCATTTCAAGAATTTGTTTCCTGTAATATTTTCCAGAATGCTTACAATGTTTTCTTTACAGAAATTATTTTTCTTCAAAGTTCCAGCAGGAAAAATATGCATAGTTTGCTATCTTATATAGATATGTCTACACATAATTAAAGATCCAACTTCTTTATTATATATTTGCGAATACAGTATTTCTCCTTGCAAAAGAAATGCATAGCATTTCCTGCACTTTTGTTTGCCACAAATCCATGTTGTGTGTTACCCTATTTCTTTGTGTGACCAGCTGCACATCTGTTCTCTATGGAGTTGAAGGCTTCTGATATTCCCAACCTATAGAGATAGTATTAAACTGAAATAAAAAATGATAAATGGTAATAGATCACAGATGTACATGGTAATTCTAGGGTGGTAATCTTTAGACCTAGTTTTTACCAAAAGATTTATATACTTGTAAAGACTGGCAGCTACTGAGTACTTTCATTGTTTATTCTTATCAAATGCAGTGATGTTGTTGAGATGGCTAGTTATGCACCACTCTTTGTGAATGCCAATAACAGGAGGTATACTTTTCTCATCTCATTCTTTTTCTCTAATGCAGTTTTTATTTATTATGTTTTCAAGAGGGGTTCATTGTTTTGTAGTTATTACTAAAACTGAAAACTTCTCTGTCATCAAGGTGGAACCCAGATGCAATTGTTTTTAACTCCTCACATCTCTATGGGACTCCTAGCTACTGGGTGCAATGTCTTTTTAACGAATCAAGTGGAGCAACTATTTTCAATGCAACACTCCAAACAAATTCGTCTACTTCACTTCTTGCATCTGCAATTTCTTGGAAAAATTCAGAAAATGAGAATAGTTACCTAAGAATCAAGGTTTTTGTTTGTGCTAGTACATTATCTCAGTCAGTTTTATGCTTCGTGATGCTTAATTGAGATTGTGTTCATCAACCTTTTTTGTTCTGTGTAAATTGTAGTTTTTCGATGCCCTTAGTGTTTCTTGCCATCTAATACATATTTGGAATGCCTAGTATGGAAAGAAGCTCATATTTCACATTGCTCTAGAACTATTACGACTTTGTTGCTTCAAATGGAAAATATTAGAGACAACTCAATCAATGCATGAATCAGAAATACTTTAGCAATAAGTTTTATATGAATTGTCAGTTAAATATAGGGCATATATTTATAAATATTGTCCATTCTTTTTGGAACGTTTTCTTTTTTCTGCTCAACTTTCCAGGCTTATCTGTCTGAAGTAACATGTGTTTGCTTGTACTGCATTCTTTCTGTGTGTTTGGTGTCATCTTTCTTTGTTCAGTATGGTGAATCTGTCTGCATTTCTTTCTGTATTGCTCAGTATCTACCTGCTGTTACAAAGTAAAATTACATTTTAATGTCAAGGCTGTGAATCTTAAACCTTTGCTGTTTTTCTGCACAGAAGTTTTTCTACTTTAAAATTTAGTAGAAAGTATGAGATGAAACTTATACATGTTAACCTTCAGTTACAATAGTCAGAGTATGATGTGCATATTATATTTTAATATATTTTTAAAATAATATAATTATCTTGAACATCTTTCTCTCAAAAATAAATGAATGAACAATTTTGATGCTGAGGGCACGTCTGGTATCCATCAATCCAACTTTTACAGGAACTAGGGTTTGTGTTAACTTCTCTTTCCCATTCTTAATCAATGATTTTCTGTTTGCTTAGAATACCTTTATTTCAATACGGTTATTGCTCCATGCTAATACATGATATTTTAGGATAAGTTCTGTAGCAGTATTATGCTTCTACCCCTTAGTAGATGGCAGTGGAAGTTGCCAAAGTCCATACTCAAACTAATATAAGAAAATCGTCTTTTATGCTTCTACCTATTTTTTATGTTTAGGTTTCTTTTTTAACTATGACTTCATTCCAAATTCACGCAGCTTCGTTCAACAGTTTCTACCAATATGGTGCATGTCATATTCTGTGACATCTTATTACTTTGTGATGATTATTTCTTTCTGTAGATTGTGAACTTCGGAACAAACATAGTGAATCTCAAGATTCTTGTGGAAGGGTTGGAGCCGAATTCCATTAATCTGTCTGAGTCAACCAAGACCGTGCTCACGTCAACCAACCTGATGGATGAGAATTCCTTTAATGAGCCAAAGAAGGTATCTGAGTCAACTTGTATCCTTTAACATTTTCATATTGTTGAAGACATGCCCCTACATTGCTTTTGTATATACTTGGAGATGCTGTGTGTCTATACTAGTTTATCTTGACTTATTCAATCATGAACTGTTGAAATATAAAAGAATAATGGGGATGAGTATGAGGATATGAAGAAAAAAAATATAGTAAAATAGTACAAACACCTTGACAACTGTATGTTTTATACAGAAACAATTAGAGAGCCCAATTGGAGAAAGAAAACCTGCAAGCTAGCCACTTGTCATCTTCTAAATGGATCTTAGTGTGCAAAATTGCTTTACCATTTTTCTATTAAAAGTAATAATGGACTTATATGTGAAAAGTCCTAAAAAATAAATCAAATAAAAAAAAGTAGTTGGCCCATATCCTCCTAAAAGCTTAAATTTGTGGGAAGAATGGTGAACCAATATTGATTGTGTTGAACATTACAATGCTTTGGACCATGTTTTTTTTATCCATATCTTTTCACTTTTGTTTTAAATTAAATGCAGGTGATACCGAACCGGATTCTACTTGAGAAGGCTGGTGAGGATGGTGAGGATACGGAGGTTGCAATCTCTCCGCATTCTTTCACTTCAATTGATTTCTTAATGGAATCGAGCTTTATCAGGACAACTGGAGCTGATTCTGTCTCTGTATCTTCTGTTTAAAAGTTAGAAATAGAATAAGTATCATATGCAATCGAATAAAGAATCCCATGTAAGTAAATTAAATAATTCCATGTAATTAGATGAAATAATCCAATGTAATCAAATGAAATAATCCCACTGAAATAGTTTGTATAGTTGCTAGCCAGTTGTGCTACTTAAGACAAAATAGTGCCCGCAAAAGATTTAAGAACAAAAAAGCAATAAATTTCACATTGTTACAGGCTTTTAAATTGGTTTGAAATGTTGTATTTGGTAAGGAAACACTAGTCTTAATGGGGTTCTTGCGAAAGGGCACAAATAAGAGACTTTTGGGATTTTAGTCTTTGGATTCTGATTCTTCAATAATAAACCACGTTTGCAATAATGTACATAAAATGCATTGCAAGGACCGAAGTATGAATTGCAAAGAAAAATGCAATTGCATTCTATTAAGCAATGTTTTTATGCATTCTACAAAGTTTTTTTTTCACATGGATTACAACCATTTGAACATATAATTAATTATGAAGGATTTATCATTAGTGAGAGATTCTAAGTTTCATAATTGTTCACAGATAATGATAATTGCGAGACTGAAATGCAAATGGAACTACTTTGATTGTCAATTGCAAATCACTATTATCTCAAAACACAACTTTATGGTACAATGCCCATTTACAATGCTAATGGGATGATTGTTTCAATTGGTATATAAACTATGATATAGCAATCAAATTTACTTTAAAAGCTTATTCTCAATGGTACTATATCCTCATCAAAGCCAACATAAACTTCATTCATGTAATTGAAAGTATTGTTCAATACATTCACTTTATAGAACAAATAATTGTAAATTTAAAATCTCAAATCATTATGTATAAAAAAAATACAATCTCCAAATACAATGAAAATATTACAAATTTAAGTAGCCAAATAAATAGACCTAAAAATATTTCATATAAAATTGTTGGCTGTTTTCGAAAATTAAAGCACATGTTGCAATGTAGCCGTTTGGGGGGGGGGGGGGGGGGGGGGGGCGGGGGAGATGACAACCAAAAATGGGCCCGCATATGAATTTTGGTCCATCAACTACTATAGCCACGGGTCCCACCTTTTTGTTGACTTTTCTCCACTTTTTCTCACATTTTCTCAGTTAGGTCCCACCCGCAAGAGATGTAAAAAAAGATGTACAAGTGCATTTAAATTTGCATCTCATGGTAGTGATGCAAATTTACACTCGTTTACACCTCTCCATTGCGGGTGATTCCCCCCCACCTGTGGATGCTCTTACTGGTTACCCATCTCTGGCGGTTAGGGTTCTTCCTTTGTGTTTGTATTGGGCTAGATGTTTGTTTTAGGGTTTTCTTTTATGTGGCTTTTTTTATTTCTGTTAGGCTGAGGTCTTGTACCTATCAGTGTTGGGCTGGTTTTTATTTTTGCATTTTCTGACTGTGTAATCCCTTTCATCTTATGGAATGAATTACCTTGACCGAAAAAAAAAGGAGTGTTTTTGTTTTTGTTTTCTTTTTACCTACAACAACCGATTTATCCGGTATCTAAAGGAGAATTTATAAAAGGGGGGGGGGGCGGGGGAGATGACAACCAAAAATGGGCCCGCATATGAATTTTGGTCCATCAACTACTATAGCCACGGGTCCCACCTTTTTGTTGACTTTTCTCCACTTTTTCTCACCTTTTCTCAGTTAGGTCCCACCCGCAAGAGATGTAAAAAAAGATGTACAAGTGCATTTAAATTTGCATCTCATGGTAGTGATGCAAATTTACACTCGTTTACACCTCTCCATTGCGGGTGATTCCCCCCCACCTGTGGATGCTCTTACTGGTTACCCATCTCTGGCGGTTAGGGTTCTTCCTTTGTGTTTGTATTGGGCTAGATGTTTGTTTTAGGGTTTTCTTTTATGTGGCTTTTTTTATTTCTGTTAGGCTGAGGTCTTGTACCTATCAGTGTTGGGCTGGTTTTTATTTTTGCATTTTCTGACTGTGTAATCCCTTTCATCTTATGGAATGAATTACCTTGACCGAAAAAAAAAGGAGTGTTTTTGTTTTTGTTTTCTTTTTACCTACAACAACCGATTTATCCGGTATCTAAAGGAGAATTTATAAAAAATAGCCAAAATTTGACCCCCAATTTCAAAAATGTCAGTTTTTGTAAAATATTTCAA
Organism: Prunus avium; assembly: GCF_965620075.1. Lineage (NCBI taxonomy): Eukaryota > Viridiplantae > Streptophyta > Magnoliopsida > Rosales > Rosaceae > Prunus > Prunus avium. The sequence goes on from NC_142290.1 coordinate 6,034,088, forward strand.
ATATAACAAAAAAACTCACCTAAATAAACACAAATGCCCTCAAATTTAAAACCCACATAAACCCAAAAAAGAAAACCCTATTAGATTGGGAATCTTTGTACATACGTTTGCAGATGTATTGCTGCCCTAGTCAAACAGTGAGTGCAATTCGTCCTTGATTCTTCATTCAGTTTCTTCTTCGTCTATTCTTCACACTATATTACATTACATATAGGGTATACATCCAAAAACAATTGAAAAACAACAATTGTTTTTTTGGGTGAATTAAACAGAAAATTGTATACAGTGAATCTGAATTGTGAAGCATAAGAAACATAAGCCAGACTTTTTCCATTCACATCAAGATAAAAGTTTTCTTTGTTCGCAGATTACTGCACTTTAAACTTTCTTGCCTAACTTCTATGGTTTTTACTTCCCTTTTATATTTAATTTGCATTTTAGGTATTAATAGGGAGTTTTAATTACAATTATGGAAGTTAATGAAATGCTTGGAATACATTATAAATAAAAATATGAAGTCTGATGGCAACGATGTAAAAACATAGGAATACTATGACCTCTTATATCTTACTGGTCATTTAAGTTTGAAATTGAGTTTTACACATAGATTTATAGAATGATGAGTATATGTCTAGGAAATATAAATTGTAGGGACCTATATTGGATAAACCCTAAATTTTATTAAGAAACCACAAAAGGGCACAACAATACAACAAAAAGTAAAATCCAACCAACTAAGCTCGGCAACAAGGACATAATTTTTTAGTGGAAAATGTTGGGAACACTGACTTATATCATAATTTGATTTTTCTTTGGCCTACAAAAATCAATTCTTTTCTGTGTTTTGACTTTGTCACTCAAATTGTACATATATGGTTGTGTGGCTTTTAAAAGGCAACGTGACGTGTGGGATGGGCTGCCAATTTTGAAACTTATTAGCTTCTTTGAGAAGCCAGTGCATCATTTATGTGTGTGGGGAACACTCGGCGGATTGATCTATCAGAGCAACTCCACCCATTTGCCATCGTAAAGGGTAAGGGGGGTTAGGGCAGATACTATTCACATGAATAGTGCTGCCCTTACAAAAAGCAATGTGTGTTTCCATCCGTTACTATGGCAAATGGCAAATACTACACTTTTAAATAATAATAAAAAAATCTTATACCTAAACAATTAATTTGGATAAGATTTTTGGGTTCCTATGTGTCAATATTTATTATAAAATTCATATCTCATAATCGGATAAAATTTTCGGATAAGATTTTCAGTTTCAAATTTCAGATAAATTTCAAAATTCAAAATTCAGATAAATTTCAAATTTCAAATTTCAGATAACTTTCAAATTTCAAATTTCAGATAATATTTTCACCCTCCAAAATCGTGCCACGTGTCATCTCTAATAAATTTCAAAATTCAAATTTTAGATAAATTTCAAATTTCATATAAGATTTGAAAGCCTCTAAAATTGCCCCACGTGTCATCTCTATCTACCTAAATTTTTCTATAAAACCAGAGACTCAGCTCATACCTCTCACACTAGATCTTCTCTATATTTTCATTTCTCAAATTTTGGAATTCATACTCCATTCTCAATGTCAAACATGAGGAGATGCTTGGAGAGGCAAGAGCGAGAAACTAATGAAAGAAGGCGTAGACGAGCTGAAGGCAAAAGGGTGCAGAGAGAACAAGATCAACAAGTTGTCATAGCAGTGGCTTTGCTTGATGAAGAAAACCAAGGCCGCTACCATGGTTCACAAGTCGGCCATGGCCCGAATGTGGACAGACATAGGCATTCTTGGGATAAGAATCTTTTAGAAGATTATTTTATCCCAACTTCTTTGTACTCTGATGTTGATTTTCGAATGCGATATAGAATGCAACCCCATTTGTTCAATAAAGTCATGCATGATATTCGCAATTATGATGCATACTTTGTTCAAAAGTGTGATGCTGCTGGGCTTTTGAGACTTCTTCCGGAGCAAAAGCTTACAGCTGTTATACGAATACTGGTGTATGGTTCATTTGCTGATCAAGTGGATGAGATTGCCTGGATGGGGAAGTCCACTACTTTGGAGAGCTTGGTAAGATTTTGTGATGCAGTCGAAACTCTGTACACCAGGGACTACCTGTGCAAACCTACACCCAGGGACCTCCAACGGCTTCTACAAAAAGCCGAAGCTCGAGAATTTCCAGGAATGATTAGTAGCATCGACTGTATGCACTGGCAATGGAAGAACTGCCCAACTGCCTGGCAAGGAGATTATGGAAATAGAAAAGGGCAAAAAAAGTATAATCCTTGAAGCCGTTGCTGGATTTGATACATGGGTTTGGCATGCCTTCTTCGGAGTTGCCGGATCTCAAAACGACTTGAACATGCTAGGTCAATCCTCGATTTTCAACGATTTCTTGAGAGGTGAAGCCCTGAATATCAGCTATGATATCAACAATACCGTGTATTGGAATGGGTATTATCTAGCAGACAACATCTACCCGAGGTGGACCACATTTGTCAAATCAATTCCGAATCCCCGATCCCAAAAGAAAAAATTATTTGCTGCATATCAAGAAGGACACAGGAAAGATGTCGAAAGGTGTTTTGGCATCCTCCAAGCTCGGTGGGCAATTATTAGAGGTGTTGCACGTATGTTTGATGAGGAGGTGCTGAGGAGCACTATGATGACTTGCATCATCCTCCATAACATGATTGTGGAGGATGAGTATGATTATGATGTAGAAGACGTGTTCGAACCGGATCCCATGAACACGGCCTTGACAAGAATATATGAAAGGCCCATGGGGCCAAATGGACAACCATTTGAGCATGAACCGTTGGTTAGGGACGGTCATTTCATGACTTGTATGATTGATCGATATACGGAGATGCAATTGTCTTATATTCATGAACGACGTCAAGTTGACTTGATGGAGCATTGATGGGTGGTGAAAGGCAATGACGGTGAATGAAGTGAATCAACAATCGGAAGTTTTAATTTGGCTTTGTGTTGATGTTTATTTATTTATTTATGCTTTGGTTATGTTTTATTTTTAGTTATGGTTTGATTGTGTTTTTTTGTTATTATGCTTTGGTTGTGGTTTTCCTTTTAATTATGTTTTCTTTGATGTATGGAATATGTTGAATATAAAGGTATTTTATTGAATGCTTTGTTTATTAAATAAAGAAAACCAATACAAGTCATTAAGAATTACTACTAATTAAATAAAATACATGAATTACAACTACTTTAATACAAAACATTAAAATACAGTGAAATAAAAGGCAAGGAAACTAACTTAATGGTTTTGATCATTTAACCAATCCGTGTTGCTAGGTCCATCGTCATGGAAAAGTCTTCTTCTCATAACATCCCTTCGTTCTAGCTTCCAAAATTGTTTTGTTTCAGGGGAAATGTGGCTTGTATTCATGGCTATGGTTTCCCGATCCTTCTTGTCAATGTTTTCTTTGCATACATGCTCCCTTTCTTTTGCATATTCTGCTTGAATTGCCCGCTCGTTCGCTTGGGTTTTCATGTCTATTTCAATTCTCATAACGCTATGCCTTGCAATTTCCTCCAAATTTTTTGATGTATTACTTGCTCTCTTCGCCTTCGCCGCCTTTTGGCCAATACGCCTCGGCTTCTTTTCGATGGGTGAAAGTCTTGACTCATCGGGGAATCCAAAGGCAAATCCGATGTTGGTGAATCATGGAGTGCCATCTCGTTTAACACAACGGGCAGACTCGTGGGAATAATTCTGAAACGTTTACAATTTTTCACCACCTCCCAACATTCTTGATGGTTGAAAGATTTTTTTGCCTTGCCCAATTGCACCAAACCACATATGTGCTTGCATAATCTATTAACAAAAAATTAATGGAAATGCAAGACACATAAAAAAAATTAATGGAAATGCAATTAACATTACAAAAATATTGGAATTACAAGAAAAATAAAAATAAAAATAATGGAAATGCAATTAACATTACAAAAATATTGGAATTGCAAGAAACATAAAAAAAAATAATGGAAATGCAATTAACATTACAAAAATATTGGAAATGCAATAAACATAAAAAAAATTAATTGAAATGCAATTAACATTACAAAAATATTAGAAATGCAATACATAGTAAAAAAATATTACCTCATTGCCAAGATTTTCACCACTTCGAATGTTGTCCCTCGCTTTTTCTAATGTATCTCTCCATTTCCGTACGACTCGAACCCGATCTTTCACAAAATTCGGCATGAATTTTTCTCTCTCCACATGTGAGAGAATTTTATCTCATTGCCCGTGACCTGACAATGAGCAACATGGACCCAACTCTCACACAAGGGAACATTTTCCATGGTTGCCCATGTGCCTCCGGCTTCGATGGAAGATGCCATGAGATGGTGAATAAAAATGAAAATTGGAAGTGATGAAAATGAAAAATAATACAAGGACAAGAAATTTATGAGGATTTGGTGTTGAAAGTGAAGAAGAATGGTAGGTATTTATAGAAAAAAAGTTCAGAATTTTTCGGTGAATTTTAAAAAAAATTTCAAATTTTTTGGCCCAAAAAAAACCCCAGCTGTTGGATTTGAAAAAAAAAAACCATCAGAGCACCAGAACGGGTCACGTGGCTTGTTACCATTGGTCAACGTCAGCGCTAAAGCCAGGCTGGCGTCAGGCGCGATAATTCAATTTTTTTTAAACATTTGCGAATGCAACGCACGCGTTGTTGGTAAAAAAAATTTGAATTCCTATGGCTGACGCTAACCTAACGTTAGCCATGACGTCACCTCCCCTCAGGCTGGATCTCGGGCTGCTTCCCCCTGTGGGCTGGCCCAGTCACGTGGGACCCACACACTGCCCGGGCTGTCTTGGCCCGCTGGAACGACGCGCCTGGGCTTGGGCTTTGTCCTACCCGGGCTGCTGTGCATTGGTGGAGTTGCTCTTAGAGAAGACAAAATAATGGTGTCATTCGGACAAACTTGGGCAATTGATCCGGCAACGAGTCTTTCAGTCATTTGCCAAGTTGGTCCCTTCAGCCTCATTTGTTACGGAAGATTGTCTTGGCATGAACTATGCTCAGAAATTGTATTGGCTTGAATTGGCTTAAGTTGAATAACACACTTATCCGGTGTTCGGGACTAGATTTAAATTGATTAAAATATCAATAAGTATGATGATATATTTCAACTTCTGTTCTTCTATACAAACGTGGGTTAAAAATATTCCAAAGTTTTATTTAATAATGTTTATACGAGTTTTAAATTTAAGGGCATTTGTGTCTATATAGGTAAGTTTTTTGCTATATTTGAAATATTTTACAAAAATTGACATTTTTGAAATTAAGGATCAAGTTTTGGCTATTTTTGATAAATTCTCTAACTCTAAATGGTAAATGATTTGTAAGAACTTGAAACAATTGTTTGCCATGAATGTTCTTTTCTGTAGAGTATTTTAAATCATATCATTTGCTACTGAAAGCCAATTAATTTTCTCTTTTCTTTTCTCCCATCCCAAAGTTTTGTTGTCAAACTTGAACTTTTTAAATTTTATTTTTAATCATAGTAATGATTTGTTACTGTGTCTTGCACAAATATCTACAGAAGATTATGGGTTAATTTGGATTTCTTAATAGGAATAAATATGATTTTGTATTATTTTTAATTACTTGTAAGAACAATTGATTCAAACTTCTCCCATTGATGTATTAATTCCAGCTATAGTGTTATTTTAATCAACCAAGTAAAAGCGATAAATATATACATCGATCTCGTTCATGCAGTGTGAATGAAATTCAATTCAAAGTACACTTACCAGACCAACAATGTGAATGCATTAACATAGGGCCCGTCCGACCATTAAAGTTCTATTCACAAAAGTTACGCCAGAGACCCTAAGCCTGGCCCATAAGCCCGAAATTTCCACAAGTCTTCTTGTCCATTAATCTCAAGTCTCAAGTCAATTTTTGGCCAGTTGCATCTAGGAAATTAGAGGCCAACTTAATTTCTAGCAGTAACAGATGTATGATATGTTTTGGTCTTCTGTCTATGAATGTGTCAAACACGTTACAAGGATATAAAATCATTTAAATAGGAAAGAATCCGATCTCAAGTTGAAAGGATGTGCCAAAAATGAATTCATGTTCTTCTTTTTAGCATACCAGCAACATCCCACTTCAAAAAGATAAGTCACTTTTGAAAAATATGGGTTATTAAGATTCCAGAACATCAACTGTGGCACATTAAAATACCCTCTCTTTCTGTAATTATCCAAAGCCTCCTTAACATCCCGCACCCAATTGTTCTTAGAGGCCTTCTCAAAATCCCTGTATGTGAACACAAAAATCCTTTTAGGAACCTTGGCATTACCCTTTGCGATGGCAATCTGCAGAACTTAATTGTAAATCTTTGAAGTCTTTAAAGTGATCTCTTAAAAATGTGCTTTGGTGGAAATAAAGAGTCCAAGTCTTTGAAGTCAAGTCTCTAAGCGGTGACGTGAAGTTTGGTTAAACGACACCCTTTATTCCTTGTTCGATACATACTAGCTGTGTGTGTCAATTAGTTTTTTATTTTTTATTTTTCCTTTAAAATTTTAAAAAGAGTTGTGTCCCATGAATTAAGACCCATGTTCTTATTTTGAATTTGAATTTGAATTTTTTTTAATATGAAAAAAATTAATTTACTATATTATCCTTATTTATTGAAAGTTTCAATACTTGATAAATTCTTTAATCAAGGACAATTTTTAGTATTTTGAATGTTTCACTATTATCTACCTGTGCATTTATATATCGGTAAATATGTATTTTTTGTAAGGAATTTATGTAGTGGGAATTTGATTTGGTAAATGATTTGTAACTTGTCTTGTTTGTAAGAATTTGATTTGGGACATCTCCAAACATTTCTGCAAAGTATTTTAGATCATAAGTTTTGTAGAAAGCCAATTAACTTTGTTTCTTTTCTTTTATGTATCTCATAGATTGCAGCCTTATGCAAAAGTCACAAATAATCCATATAGTTTTACCTTGATGGCTAGGGAGGCCATCTTTACAAACCAGCTTGTGCACCATCTATCTAATAGATGTGAAGCTGAATACAAAATAATGGACATTTTGACTTCCTTGCTCCGAAACTTTAGCGATCAGATTCAGCACTAAATATACTCCTTCCTACTTAAGAATTTCGTGATCATAATATGAGAAATTTTTAAGAGTAATCGTAACACTGCATGTAATATTAATTTATCTTATTTTTAATATGTGATTGGTGGAAGATTTATGCTTTACTATATAAGTATCAATAAATATATACGTACAATAATAATATTGGGTTGGTAGACATATGTTTTAATTAAGTCAAGGTCTATATTTGCAAGAATATAATTATAGCTTGTGCCCCGCCTTGATTGGAGGCAAATTTAAAAGGTTGAGTGGACACAGAAAGGCACCGTTATTAACTAGTCTCAAGTCAAGTCAAGCCGAGTCAACAACGACAAGACAATAGTGAGAAAGAGTCTGGTGTGCGTTGGAAGGCAAATAACTCAACGGTGACAGATGTATGATATGTTTTGGTCTTCTGTCTGTGAAGGTGTCAAACACGTTACAAGGATATAAAATCATTTAAATAGGAAAGAATCCAATCTCAAGTCCCCTCATGTTGTGTTGCCTTGTTCTTTTTCTGTTTAATTGATCAGAACGTAACTGAGTATCTCCTTTGAGTATGCTTTTTTAGCTGTGGAAGTATTGGGTGTGGTAACTGAGCAATGGGCTCTTGCAAGTCCCCTCATGTTGTTCTTCTGCTATATTTCTTGGTTTGCTTTGTGTATCAATCTTTCGCTTTTGGAGTTGATACGAACCAGACAGCAAAGCTGCTGGTGGATGCTTCTGAAGCATCGGGACGGCCAATATCTGAAACAATGTTTGGAATTTTCTTTGAGGTTAGTGTGTTGGCTTGGAATAGTGAATTTTTGTTCAGTTCCAACTGCTTTTTGTTACTTCTAAAATCTATAGCTTGTTATCTATTACTGTAATTCTTACAATTTTTAAAATCTCTTTTCATTTGTTTTCTTATTTTGTTTTATCTTATGTGCGGATATATCCTGATTTATGCGGCAATTATAAACCTTCTGTCGCTTAAACATGCCTGTCTCATTATATTAGTAACATTGTGGTTTCATTTAAGATGCTACTAATTTTGAGGTATATGCATTCTCTCAAATGCTTGTTCACTGCAGGAGATTAACCATGCTGGTGCTGGCGGGCTATGGGCTGAGCTTGTAAGCAACAGAGGTACTTCCCTTACTCTCTGAATTCCAGCTAATACAAAAAGTGAAAATAACATATAGGAAAATATTCTCTTGCCAGATTGTTTGGCAACATAAGATGCTTATTATGTTGCTAGATTGTGAAGCTAGACCATTTCAGAATAATTTGTGCTTGAATGTGTGGTCTAGATTCGCATTCTAACAAGAAAGTTCAAAATTCATGTGTGCGAGAACCATTGAAGTAACTGTTTGAATGCCTTTCTGCTGTCATTACATTTTCAGAGTTTCTTTTCAAATCTGATATATGTAGTATGAGTCAAGCTGGCAGACACCATTTTTTCTGTTCTTATATATTGGAAGTGGAGGGTTATGGTGTCTTCCTGAAACATTTTACTGTTGGATTAACTCTTCATTGAGATGTTTAGGATTATCCTATGAATGTTTTTTTCATGCAAAGTTGTTGTATTTGAGTTAATGTGCTACCTGCTTGTGCAGGTGTGGTTGAGTACAAACTGGAGAAATATTCTACTTTTTTTGTGACACACTGATTTCCATCTTACTCTCTGCACTACCAGATCCCTCATTTTTTTTTTCCTTTGATTTCTTTTCTGTGTTGTCAGTTTGAAGTTCAACAACAGGTTGAATGACTTAAGATTATCAGTAGATGGTTAAAAAGTTCTCTTCGGAATCTTGTGAAATGTGGAATTCACTGTATTGCTAAATATAAAATGTTATAGTTAGCTTTTGGCTCGTAATTTTGACTGAATGTTTAGAGCTGAGGCTTCTTCATCACGTTTTCCCACAGGTTTTGAAGCTGGGGGCCCAAACGTTCCTTCCAACATTGATCCTTGGTCAATAATTGGGAATGAGTCATCTTTGATAGTGTCAACGGACCGTTCTTCATGCTTTGACCGCAACAAGGTTGCACTCCGAATGGAGGTGCTATGTGATAGCCAAGGTGCCAATAGCTGCCCTGATGATGGTGTAGGAATTTATAATCCTGGGTTCTGGGGCATGGTATGAACCCTTCAACTATCATCTAATGGGTTCATTCTAAATGCTTATGTTCCAAATTCACAGTTTGCAACATAAGTATTTGTCTGACAAGGGAACATTGGTCTCTCTCTCTCTCTCTCTCTCTCTCTCTCTCTATATATATATATATATATCTGTGTGTGTGTGTGTGCGTGTGCATACGCACACAGCACGAGAACAAGAACAACAAAACTGCACACGTGTAAATATTGACTACATTTTTCTTTCTGCCTCTTTGCTACTGGTTTCTTACCTGTGTCTTGTCCAGAATATTGAAAAAGGGAAGGCCTACAATGTTGTTCTTTATGTCCGCTCATCTGGATCAATCAATGTGTCCGTATCATTGACGGGCTCAGATGGGTTGCAGAAACTTGCTGCTGAGAACATTATGTGAGCATCCTCTGTTCTGCTGATATTTTGTAATCAGCAGTTCCTTACTGACAGTTTTATCTCCATATAAGTATAAGAGTCTGACAGTTCATTTCATTGCCTTTGCAGAGCTTCTGGTTCAGAAGTTTCAAACTTGACAAAATTCGAATTTATGTTGGAAGCCCAAGGAACAAATCCTAATTCAAGACTGCAATTGACAACAACCAGAAAAGGGTTAATATGGTTTGATCAAGTGTCAGTCATGCCCCTGGATACATATAAGGTACCTTTTTTCTCCACAAATTCACTCCTTCTCGTGACGTGAGATTATGTCGCCAATATTTGGATGTGTTTAATCGTCTCACCCGTGTTTCACAAGATTGTTACAAGTATAATGTTCTGTTTTGAAATTCTAGATTTTATAGTCTTTTGAAAGACATTAATATGAAAGCTGATTAACGCGAAGTTCGTACTAGGGGTGGAGTATTACGATGAAGGATGCATTATGCTTTTAGACCACCTATCTGTTATATAAGGGTCTACAACATCTTTTTCTCAGATATAGTTTTTCTTGGTTGCATATCATCTCCATAATGTACTTTTACTTGGACTTCATTTATAAACCAGTTTTTTTCCTGTTTTGTGGAGGCATGTAACTTAGAGAGAATTATACATAATATGTCATATTTATTGACTTCAGTGTGGTATCATCATAATTAAAATTATTCTTCCTTTTCTCGCAATAATTGAATTTGGAGCTGTTGAAATCAATACATTTGAGGATGTAACAGCTAAAATAAATTATTTTAGCTTCTGTTGTTATATTTTGTTTGAATATGACTTATTGAATGCAAACTGGACTCTGTTTATTCTTGAATGTGAATTATGGACCTAACCATTGGAAAATATATGACATTGCAGCAAGCGCTATAGAAAATATAATTTCTTCAGGATCACAACATAATGTACATTGAATCTGTCATCATTTCTACTTCGCAATTCTGTTACTGCCATTAATATTGATAGAAAGTTTCTCCATGTTTGGATCGATACTCTTTAGGGATGTTTTCTTTATGACTTGATCTTGGAGCTGTCGTTTTACTACCGGATTTATTAGGTTGGGATGATGTTTTGATTTTTAGTTTATGTCTCCTTTTTCTAGATCATTTGTGATTAGTGAGATTGTGTTTCTTATGATGAAAAAAAGAACGAAACAGAGTATTCAGGAATACTTTAAAAGAAGTATTCATGCATACAAGTTTGAACTTTGCAGGTTAAATTTCGGTCATGTTGGAAGTTGATCTAATTTATTAAATTTTATGCCCTTATATTTATTGGCTTGCCAGCTTTCAACGTGTAACTTGTAAGGAGCTGTGTGATATGCTTTGCTACATGCATACCTTAGGTGCCTTTTTACACTTTATGAAACTATTATATTGGATCAGGGACATGGATTTCGGAACGACCTTGTTCAAATGTTGGAAGATTTAAAACCTCAATTTCTCCGATTTCCAGGTAAATTTGGATTTACTTGCCTTAATACGAGACAGTTATGAAACTTGAGCTTTTCATATATAACTCTCAGCTAAAATTATGGATGCTGAACTATGCAAGCCGGGCTGTGGCCACCTTGGCCCCGGGGCGTGTTGACGGAAGATTCATATATTTCATATGCTTGTACTAATTATCTCATCATGGTTTGTTGTTGTTTATATTTGCCTGCTGTCCACTATATCTACCAATGTTCTATGGTATTTACTAATTTTCTCAAGCCTCCGAGCGAAAAGCAGGCTTCACAGAAACTTTGTAAGCAAAATGATTGAAATCTTAATGGGAAAAAAAAAATCCTGTTTCTTTACAAAGATGCAGATCTTTATTAAACAAGCTTAAATAAAAGTAACCTTGTCCTTCTTTGGCTGCTATCAGTTTTACCTGCAGATATAAACTACATCCACTGTTTCCTCTGAAATTCTTTTCATTTTTATCTTTTGGACATTATATACTATTGAATTTTTTTAGCTGGCTTGATCGCCTCCACTTGATATTGTGATAAGAGATGATACATGTTCTAATATGGTCAATACAGCGGAGCTATTATATTGTTTCCTCATAATTCAAAAAAATTAATTTTTTATTTTCTATTGTGTTGCATTAGGCGGCTGTTTCGTCCAAGGTGCACAGCTACGAAATGCATTTCGTTGGAAAGAAACAATTGGACCCTGGGAAGAGAGACCTGGACACTTTGGTGATGTTTGGATGTACTGGACTGACGACGGACTTGGTTATTTTGAGTTTCTCCGAGTAGGGATCTTTTTTAGTTCTGTCATTCAAGAATGCTTGGAGTTTCCTTTAAAATCCTGCTTCTGTCGGTACCAATTTTTGAAAATTTTATTTATGCAGCTAGCAGAGGACCTTGGTACATTGCCAATATGGGTATTTAATAGCGGTACTTCACATTTTCTTAGCGCTTCCTTTATCTTTTCAATGATCACGTTCACCTTTGCCAATACTGACTGTATGAATTTCATAGGAATCAGTCTCAATGAACAAGTTGATACTTCCAGTGTCTTACCATTTGTACAGGTATGTCTGCATTGCTGACCATTTCTCATTAGCTAATCAGTAACTGATACCAAATAAACCATTAATTATTTTCTAATCGGGATTATATCTTTGCAACTAAAGCAAATATATGCAAGTGACATTTAGGCTTTTCAAAATATGCTTCATCCTTATAAATCTGTGGCTTTATGTGCTTTGGTGTATGAAACATCTTTGCAAATATGGTTTTAGGAGATCAAATTTAGATTTTGCCTTCTTTTTCCGGTCAAGTGGTTTCATTGTCTCCAAGCCTAGCTTCATTTGAGTTCCCACTAAAGGATGTTCATACAAGTGGGGTTGCTGTGGTGAGGGTAGGGCAGAGCTGGAGGTGACATAAGGTGTTGTCACTCATTGAAAAACACTAAAACATAGCGACAAAATGCAGTAAAAGCATTTACAGTATGTGAAATATGTGCTCATGTGGTGTATTGTCTGCTACTAGGAAAACTTTGCATTGAACTCTCAATGTGATATGAGAACTTGTATCGACTCATTAACATTATAAGTATGAATGCTATATGTCTATCTAATGCAATTTGAACATAAATGAGAAGAACTGTGGATAAGATGAAGTTTTGATGTCCTATATAAGATAAATTTTGCTACTTAATTCTAAATCGTGTTAGTAAACCTGTTATGTGTTAGTAAATCTCAAACTTATGGTTTAACTTTCACATTTTCTTGTTTACAGGAAGCTCTTGATGGTCTTGAGTTTGCTAGAGGCAATCCTAATTCTACCTGGGGTTCTCTCCGTGCTGCAATGGGACACCCAGAACCCTTTGACTTGAGATATGTTGCTGTTGGGAATGAGGATTGCGGAAAAGAGAACTACCGAGGTTTGTATATTTTCTAGTTCATGCTTTCCACATAGAACCCTTCAGTTCTTCACTCCAAATTCTCGAAAGAGTAGAATTCTAAAGGACAATTTCCACATAGGATCTACTTGTAAATTTGAGAGACGAGCCTTATTGATTTTCTCAGCAATCAGTCAACTGAATTGCTGAGTGAATCATCTGGCGAGCCTAACACATGTTAAAGTTGCACATCCAACACATAAGCAATTGGCAGAGGATGCAGGGACCTTGAATTTTAGATTTTGTGATTCAATGTAATATATATAATAGAGGATTTTATATTCTCCTCGACGCTTATGCTTTTCCTCTTTTTCTTGACCAGGAAATTACCTTAAGTTCTATAGTGCTATAAAACGTGCCTATCCAGACATCAAAATAATTTCAAACTGTGACGGATCTTCTCAAAAGTTGGATCATCCAGCTGATTTGTTTGATTTTCATGTAAATTTCATAACACCACCACTTGTATTACACTTGCTAATGAATTTTTTTTTACCATTCAATGAGTCGGATCATTGACTTGGCAACATGGAATGACATGTTTTCATGTAAAGTTCTATGCAGATGATCCCAAAAACATGTTTTCTATGGCTCATCACTTTGATCATACATCACGTAGTGGTCCCAAGGTAGGGTAATGTGCCTTCTTATGATTTAATATGCTCTGCATGGCTTCTATTAATTTTCTTAACATTCAATATGATTCAGGCTTTTGTGAGTGAGTATGCCGTCACAACAGGAAGTCTTCTAGCAGCACTAGGTGAAGCTGGATTTCTTATTGGGCTGGAGAAAAACAGGTTTGTTGTAGCATTTCAAGAATTTGTTTCCTGTAATATTTTCCAGAATGCTTACAATGTTTTCTTTACAGAAATTATTTTTCTTCAAAGTTCCAGCAGGAAAAATATGCATAGTTCCAGCAGAAATTATATAGATATGTCTACACATAATTAAAGATCTAATTTCTTTTATTATATATTTGCGAATGCAGTATTTCTCCTTGCAAAAGAAATGCATAGCATTTCCTGCACTTTTGTTTGCCACAAATCCATGTTGTGTGTTGCACAAGTTGCCTTGTGTGACCAGCCGCACATCTGTTTTCTATGGAGTTGAAGGCTTCTCATATTCCTAACCTATAGAGATAGTATTAAACTGAAATAAAAAATGATAAACGGTAATAGATCACAGATGTACATACTTGTAAAGACGGGCAGCTACTGACTACTTTCATTGTTTATTCTTATCAAATGCAGTGATGTTGTTGAGATGGCAAATTATGCACCACTCTTTGCGAATGACAATGGCAGGAAGTATAACTTTTCTCATCTCATTTTTTTTCTCCAATGCAATTTTTATTTATTAAGTTTTCAAGAGGGGATCATTGTTGTGTAGTTATTACTAAAACTGAAAACTTCTCTGTCATCAAGCTCGAAATTCTCTGCAATCGTCTTTAACTCCTCACATCTCTATGGGACTCCTAGCTACTGGATGCAATGTCTTTTTAAGGAATCAAGTGGAGCAACTATTTTCAATGCAACACTCCAAACAAATTCGTCTACTAATCAAGTGGAGCAACTTCTTGCATCTGCAATTTCTTGGAAAAATTCAGAAAATGAGAATAGTTACCTAAGAATCAAGGTTTGTGCTAGTACATTATCTCAGTCAGTTTTATGCTTCGTGATGCTTAATTGAGATTGTGTTCATCTAACCATTTTTGTTCTGTGTAAATTGTAGTTTTTCGATGCCCTTATAGCGTCTAATACATATTTGGAATGCCTAGTATGGAAAGAAGCTCATATTTCACATTGCTCTAGAACTATTACGACTTTGTTGCTTCAAATGGAAAATATTAGAGACAACTCAATCAATGCATGAATCAGAAATACTATAGCAATAAGTTTTATATGAATTGTCAGTTAAATATAGGGGGTGTATTTATAAATATTGTCCATTCTTTTTTCTGCTCAACTTTCTAGGCGTATCTGGTCTGAAAGTAACATGTGTTTGCTTGTACTGCGTTCTTTCTGTGTGTTTGGTGCCATCTTTCTTTGTTCAGTATGGTGAATCTGTCTGCTTTTCTTTTTCTGTATTGCTCAGTCTCTGGTCTGAACTATTTTTATGTTTAGGTTTCTTTTTTAACTATGACTTCATTCCAAATTCATGCCGCTTCGTTCAACAGTTTCTACCAATATGGTGCATGTCATATTCTGTGACATCTTATTACTTTGTGATGATTATTTCTTTCTGTAGATTGTGAACTTCGGAACAGACATAGTGAATCTCAAGATTGTTGTGGACGGGTTGGAGCCGAATTCCATTAATCTGTCTGAGTCGACCAAGACCGTGCTCACGTCAAACAACCCGATGGATGAGAATTCCTTGAATGAGCCAAAGAAGGTATCTGAGTCAACTTGTATCCTTAAACATTTTCATGTTGTTGAAGACATGACCCTACATTGCTTTTGCATATACTTTGGACCATGTTTGTGGGAACAATGATGAACCAATATTGATAGCGTTTTACATAACAATGCTTTGGACCATGTTTTCTATCCAATATCTTTTTACTTTGGTTTTAAATTAAATGCAGGTGATACCGAACCGGATTCCACTTGAGAAGGGTGGGGAGGATGTGGAGGTTGCAATCTCGCCGAATTCTTTCACTTCGATTGATTTCTTAATAGAATCAAGCTAGAGCTGATTCTGTCTCTGTATCTTCTATTTAAAAGTTCGAAATAGAATAAGGGCTCATTTTAAATTGGTTTTAAATGTTGCTTTTGGTAAGTAAACACTAGTCTTGCGAAAGGGCACAAATAACACACTTTTGGGATTTTAGTCTTTGGATTCTGATTCCTTACCCCAATTGTATTACCAACTTAGGGGTTGTGGTATGGATGGTAATAAGTTGTCATGAAGCCCATTAAAATTAACCAAAATAGCCCATTACCTTAGATAGCCCACGAAGCCCAAATGTTTGGTGAATTTAGCCCACTTATTGGATAACTTGATTTTCCATATTAAAAAACCCATACAATTTGAATAAAGGGGATCCAAAGCCCTCAACACTTGGCTGAAGAGGAGAGCCACAAAGAAGCCAAGGGATCCACACGTGAAGGGCTGCTGGGAGGGAAGGAACAAGTTTTCAAGCAAAGCATCCAAGGGACCAAAAGATATTGGCGCGCAAGGAGCTACCCTTCGAACCAGCATGTATGCCCAGTTCTTTCCCTCTTCAGATCTGACCATGAAAAAGGGAGGGGGAGAGAGGAAGAGGGATATCTGAAAATAGGAATGCTTCACAGAGGTAGCCGCGGGAAAGGGGGCCTTAAGCTCCCAAAATCCCTGATTTTATGCAAAGGAGCAGAGTAGATTTCACCAAAAAAAAAGATGATTGAAAGGATGAGGAGAGAAAGGAAGGGAAAAACTTGGCAAAATAGGATGGAAGTCATTAGGGTTTCTTGGAAACAGATGGCTTCCAGCGGCTATAAATAAGGCCTCTTCTACCCAACGAAAATAATCCACAACCAGAGAGCAAGCTTCCTCTCTGACTTTCAAAACCAACAATTTTCGTGCTTAGTTCATCTCTTTCCTCAGTTTTCCTTCTTGCCATGCTGTTCTAACACTTGACAGAGCCTCTGTCAAGCTGCTGGAAAATTACCCAAAACACCCCATACTTCACCACTAGCCATAACCACAAATCCAGGAGCAAGCTTCCTCTCCTACCTGCAAGAACGCAGCAAAATTCGTGCTCTACTCCTCCTCCCCCTCATTTTTCCCCTTCTGGCAGGCTGCTCTAGCATTTGACAGAGTCATTGTCAAGCTGCCGGAAATAATATTCAAGCCACCCATTCCTCTCTTTTTCCTCATTCTCAGCCAAACCTCTCTGCAAACTCTTCATCTCCTACCTTAATATCCCTTTTCCCCCAGGAATACTTAGTTTTCTCTTCAGTGCTAAACTCATGACAATTTTGCTCCCATGCCACAAGCTTCTCACTCCAAGCTAGAAAATTTATCTGTAAGTTGTTGTTATTTTCATTAGTGAAGGTAATTAAGAAGTTTCCTAAGGCTTCACTACCCTTTCGAGACGTTCTTGGGGCTTGATTTTCGAACTCAGACACAGGGGGATAATTTCATATTTCGCTCCTTACGGAGGCCTAGCCCATCTGTAGTTGCCGGAAGAAAAAGGCCCCTACAATCTTCAATTTCTTAGCTTTCTTCTCCAATTGGCCTTGCGCTAAAATTAATTCGAAAAGTCAATTTTCAGTCGAAATCCTTCCAAGAGCACAGAATAACTAAAAATAAGAAAAGTAAGGTAATAATGCTCTTTTTAATTAACTTTCCCTACAAAAACCAAATAAATGAGGTATAAAAATATAGTAAATAATGCACTTATCAGATAAAATCGACGATATCATAACGTCCCCCTCCGATATGGCAATTGCCTGCAGAAGTTAGTTGCTGAAGCTCTCCACTACAGAACCTAACCCGCGGACACATGTCACCACAATAGCTACTTAAACGAAGTCCCACATCGAAACTTTGTGCAAACTCCCACTTCCATCACTTTATAAAAAGGGGCACATGTCCCCAAAATGAGGTAACGACTTTTCACCTTTACTATTACTCTGCCAAAATTACCACATATCGTTAACTTAAGTATCGTAGAGCCTTCGGCAGGCACCACACCGGTGCCCGAAGCTTGACGATTGTTCCTTCCTTATTTCCTTCTACAAGATCACTCCGTGCTGAAGGTTCACAACCTTCTCTCCCTGCTGAAGATCCACCACTCCTTCACCTAAGTTGACCCTCCGAAAAAGAGCATCAACAGTTTGGCGCTGTCTGTGGGAACCGACTTCTGGACCCCACCTCTCTACCAGCTCCGTTGGCTCCATCTCCTATCCTACTCCATCGTCTCTTCTGCCGCTCCAACTCCACTATGCCAAGTGAAGCTAGCCTTGATACCCAACACCATACCCCTCATGGGGAGTCCTCCCGAAGGAAACCTTCGGCTGATGTACACCTCCAGGCCGAAGTGGAGGGCCTTCATGCTGATGTCGCAAAGATGACGGAGAGCTACGATGTGGGTTTAAAATGCCATATTCCAAAATCCCAAATAGCAAACTGCCCAAAACTTCCTGCGCAAGAAATCTCACATATGTGGATGTTGAGAAACTTGCTAGTTTGTGCAGTCTGTTGTCCAAATTGTTCCATCAATATCGTTATCAATCTATAAAATTTCCATCTGTGGATGGAGAAAAATATAGAAGACTACTTATATTGATTCCATATTTGATCAAACTGTCCTTTTAAAATCTCTCTACAAACTGAGCAGCCGTGGCTTACTCAGTTTGCACAGTAGATCCCAAAACTTGATCAAAGTCTTTTGCAGTATGATCAAGCAGTAACACTTTATGCCCTTGATCATACTTAAACAGATAAGGTATGCAAACTGTTTGAAACTTCATATTATTGTGACTATTTATTAAAACAGAAAACTTATATGCATATTTTATCGAAGACATGGATTAGATTAAGAAACAAAAGCCTAGAGTTGTGATACCACATATTAATCTGTACTAGACTTTCATAACTCAACCAGACATATTGGATGTAGAGGATCTTCTTCTCTATGCAACACTGCAATGTTATTTCTCTATGATGGGGTGAGAACTGTTTTAGTGTGTGTTGTTGCTAAAGAAGGGACCTCTATATATACGCATCACTTGAAAGCCTTGGCCATCAAGGAGCAATCAAGTGTTCCAGTTACATTAGAATTAGGTTGTTTCAATCCATGTAGAATTAGGAATTCTATCATCTCTTGTATTTCAATTAGGATAACTTTTATACAGAGATAATCCGATAAGTCTGAGTATACTTCCTGAACATGCAAACCTCTCGAGTCCTCACATGATTAGAAGACCACAATTCGTGGTTAAGACAATGAATTGTCTTACAAGTATATCTAGCCTTGTGTTGGCATGTGGTATCCCCATGATATATAAGTTTTTGTCCTTGGCTTTGGGCTTAGGGGTATCCACTTTTGTGGACAAGGGACAGGTTGACCCTGAGTTTTTGGGGCCGTAGGAAAAAATAAAACAAGGCGCCTACACAAGACGCCTACAACCAAAAAAAGAAAAGAAAAGAAAAACCCTAATTTTATTGGTCGGTTCTTTTTCCTCAGCTAGAAAACACTATATAATTAAATTTGGCTTAATTGTGCAAGATATAGGGCTATTTACAATGTAAGGGTTCAGAGTTTAGGCGCAAGTAAATATATACAAAGGCCTCGAAGACATAGGCCTCTTTCCAAAGAAATTGTTGAGTTTTACAACACTAGAATTATACATATTATGTCATATTTATTGGCCTCTTTATAATCAACTACTGAGTTTTACAATCTAAATACAACTGCTTCAACAAATTGGAAATAAGAAATTTGAAAGGCAATTTCCTCAAAGCCTTTTTGCCTAAAACCTGGTAATCGACCTGGGTTGGTTTGCTTCACATTCCGAATCTTTACATTTATACTCCACGTATTTATCTGCATTTCAACTCATCTTGGTCATTAGAATAATCTAACAACTTAAAACATAACATGTCTAGCATAAAATTAGGGGGTTGTATTCAATTGAGATTTTAAAAGACTATTTATGGATAAATAAGTCCAGTGGATTTTAAAAGACTATTTAGGAATGTAATGACTTATAAGATTTTTTTTAAAAAGATTTTTATAATTAGGATTTTTTACATTTGGATTTTAAAAGATTTATATCATAAGAATTTATAAGATTTCAAAGGACCACATGGATTTTTGACTTTTACGATGCTAACTAACCAACTTTTAGTCGGATGATGAGTAATGTCGGTCTAGTTCAATGATGCACGAATTCTCCAGGAACAGCCTCTACAAATTCCCAAGCTTTCCAAAAGATGGTGGAATTTTTCCTTCCAAAAGGTTTATTATTATTTTAATTATTTCTTTTAGGACCTTCCCTATTAAGAGGGGCGATAGTATACCTAACTCACACACACTACACGGATGCTATGACTCAAATCGAGAACCTTTCCTAAAGGGAACATTTGCTCCAAACCACTACACTAGTGAGTGTTTTGCAACCCCTGCTACAAATTAAATTAGACACTAATTGTAATTTCCATGATGCAATTAAGTGGTTAGGCATTGACTTGACTTAAGTAATTGAATAAATTTGGAGTTTTCAATTAGTTTGGATGACACTATATTGATTGACTTGATAGACAAAAACAAGTTGCACACTGTCACTTTTTCTTTTTTCTTTCTTCTTATTTCAATAATTTCTAATTTTATATTGGAGATATTTTTTGAGGATGCACTAAGTGGAACTAAATTTCAATTATTATTTTTTTTATTTTTTTTGTGCATTGGAGAAAATTCTGGCAAGACAATAGTACCTACTCGAATTTTGGCCAAATATTTCCTATTTTTCTTCCCACGCAATTGTTAAGCTAGACTAGACCTGAGAATTGAGATGGTGATTTGCCTTCCAACGCACACCAGACTCTTTCTCACTATTGTCTTGCAGTTGTTGACTCGGCTTGACTTGACTTGAGATGGTTGGTAACGGTGCCTTTCCGTGTCCACTCAACCTTTTAAATTTGCCTCCCATCAAGGCGGGGCACAAACTATAATTATCTTCTTGCAAATATGGACCTTGACTTAACTTAAACATATGTCTACCAACCCAATATTATTATTGTACGTATTTATTTATTGATACTTATATAGTAAAGCATAAATCTTCCACCAATCACATATTAAAAATAAGATAAATTAATATTACATGCAGTGATACAATTACTCTTAAAAATTTCTCATATTATAATTTATAGTGATGATCACGAAATTCTTAAGT
The DNA here is from genome assembly GCF_965620075.1 of Prunus avium. Classification (NCBI taxonomy): domain Eukaryota; kingdom Viridiplantae; phylum Streptophyta; class Magnoliopsida; order Rosales; family Rosaceae; genus Prunus; species Prunus avium. The sequence continues at coordinate 6,055,086 of NC_142290.1, forward strand.
AGGAAGGAGTATATTTAGTGCTGAATCTGATCGCTAAAGTTTCGGAGCAAGGAAGTCAAAGTGTCCTTCATTTTGCATTCAGCTTCACATCTATTAGAGAAATGGTGCACAAGCTGGTCTGTAAAGTTGGTCTCCCTAGCCATCAAGGTAAAACTACATGGATTATTTGTGACAAATCAAGTTCTTACAAACAAGACAAGTTACAAATCATTTACCAAAGAAAATTCCCACTACATAATTCCTTTATAAAAAAATACATATTTACCGATATATATAAAGGCACAGGTAGATAATAGTGAAATATTCAAAATACTAAAAATTGTCCTTGATTAAAGAATTTATTAAGTATTGAAACTTTCAATAAATAAGGATAATATACAAAATTAATTTTTTTCATATTAAAAAAAATTCAAAATCAAAATCAAAATAAGAACATGGGTCTTAATTCATGGGACACAACTTCTCTTTTTAAAATTTTAAAGGAAAAAAAATAAAAAATATAATTGACACACACAGCTAGTATGAATCGAACAAGAAAATAAAGGGTGTCGTTTAACCAAATTTCACGTCGTCACTTAGAGACTTGACTTTAAAGACTTGGACTCTTTATTTCCACCAAAAGCACATTTTTAAGAAATCACTTTAAAGACTTCAAAGATTTACAATCAAGTTCTGCAGATTGCCCTCGCAGAGGTTAATGCCAATGTTCCTAAAAGGATTTTTGTGTTCACATACAGGGATTTTGAGAAGGCCTCTAAGAACAATTGGGTGCGGGATTTTAAGGAGGCTTTGGATAATTATAGAAAGAGAGGGTATTTTAATGTGCCACAGTTGATGTTCTGGAATCTTAATAACCCATATTTTTCAAGAGTGACTTATCTTTTTGAAATGGGATGTTGCTGGTATGCTAAAAAAGAAGAGCATGTAGTCATTTTTGGCACATCCTTTGAACGAGATCGATGTATATATTTATGGGTTTTGCTTGGTTGATTAAAATAACACTATAGCTGGAAATAATACATCAATGGGAGAAGTCCGAATCAATTGTTCTTACAAGTAATTAAAAATAATATAAAATAATATTTATTCATACTAAGCACTCCAAATTAACTCATAATCTTCTATAGATATTTGTGCAAGACACAGTAACAAATCATTACTATGATTAAAAATAAAATAAAAAAAGTTCAAGTTTGACAACAAAACTATGGGATGGGAGAAAATAAAGAGAAAATTAATTGGCTTTCAATAGTAAATGATATGATTTAAAATACTCTACAAAAAATAACATTCATGGCAAACAATTGTTTCAAGTTCTTACAAATCATTTACCATAACTCAACGGTGTGGATAACTCCACATCACCAACTATTCATCCAATGGTTTATAACAGAAGAGAGAGACGACTCAAGACCAAGGAACAATATTATCGGCGAAATTATCGTTTTTTTTGGGTAGCGATATTTTAGCCCATTTCCATCTATATATCGTCAATTTATCGATAATTTCCTCGATAATTTTGCCGATATTTTGATAACGATATTTTCGTCCAAGTGGACGCTGCGAATGGTCAATATCGATATTTCAAAAATTATCGAAAACTCCACATGCATACAAGGGTTCGAACTCCTTCCCCATTCTAAGGTCTGTAGCGACTTAACCATCACGCCAGTCCTCACTTTGTGATAATAAGCTATGGAATCTGTATTTATAATACTTGCGAGATGTTTCTCAAAATAGAAATTAACATAATTACTTATTGTTTTATATTGTTGATTAGTTACTTAATTACTTAATATAATTTATTTCTTTTCTATTTAATCCATTTAATGTTATTGATTATTTTATTATTCATTATAAGTACTTACATTACTAAATTTCCCTTCAAATTGTTGCTTAATTACTTAAATCTCTATAATTATTTTCTTTATTTACTATTTAATTCTTCCTTGGATAAATTTATTTATGTTCTTAGTTAATTTTCAATCTTCACTATTATTTTTTAAGCATGGTAAAGTGCCTAATTTTCATGAAAAATCAAGTTGGTTTATATCTTTAATTATTTTTCAATTTTTAATAAATAATAAATATAAGAACGTATACCATTAGTGGCGGACCCACAGAGGCGCAAGGAGGCGCAAGTGCACCTCCCCTCGCCTGAAAATGCCATAGAAGTTAGTCATCTTGAGCTCTTGTGCGGCTGGGTGGCTGGGCAAGAATGCCCACAACCTGTTTGTGGAAAGGCTGGAGTGAAGAGCAACAGCAGCAAGCGCGATCTATTTTTCTCTTTAATAATTTGGCCAAAATGAATCGTTTTGGACCATATCAATTAATATGTTTTAAAATCTTTGTGTGCAATACACGTGTTTAATTTTTGTTATATTAAAGACCACATCATGCTGCAGCTTTAGTTTGAGGGTAGAGTAGTCATTAGAGTTTGAGGGCTTAACCTATATATATAAAAGCACATATTGAACTTTAAAATGTTGTTGAATTATTAATGAAATTTTTTGTTAATTTAATCTTCTTGCAAGTTCTTCTTTTCTTTTTTCTTTTTTTCTTTTCCCTGAATATATAAATTGCACATTTATGACAAGCGAATTTTGTTAGTTCATATATACATTACCATATTGTAAATCCAATTAATCAATATATTCAAATCATGAATGTGCATCATGCAAGTTTTTCAAAACAAAAAATAATATTTTTTTATTAATTAGAAAATGTTATTTCTTTTATAAATTATGAATAATAATAGTATCGGTTCAATTATAAATTTCCAAAGATTTTTTTTTTTTTTTTGTGTGTGGAACAGTTAGTCTTTGAAATGTTGCACCTCCTCTTAAAAATTCCTGGATCCGCTAGTGTGTACCATGTCCAGTGAATAATGTGAAATAAGGTTACTCATGTATCTTACCATGCAATTTATAAAGTGTAAAATATTGTACTAAAAAATGATAAATAAATTACTAGGGGGTGTTTAATTCTCTTTCATTAATTACTCCAGATTTTCTAAGTCACCGAATTTGTCAGCTCGCAATATAATCAACTTAAATCACTCAAACCCACTATGTAATGCATTTCCTTCCAATTTTTTGTGTCAAAATAATAGATGATTGACTAAATAATCTTCTTCTAAAGTTTCATTAAAAATTTCCATGTATTTATCACAATTTCCGTGGTTTTTATTCAATTTTTATCGATATCGATATTTTCCCGATATTTCCATCGATATTTCGGTGTTTTTAAACCACCGATATTTTCGAAACTATCTATTTAAGACCTTGCTCAAGACCCAAGACCCAAGACTCAAGACTCAACAGTTTCTGAACTGAATTTTATACTAAATGGATGAGAACTTAATAATGCACTCTTATCAGAGCATTGCCGAAAATCACCATCTTTCTGGGTTTCAAGTTCTTACAAATCATTTACCATAACTCAACGGTGTGGATAATTCCACATCACCAACTATTCATCCAATGGTTTATAACAGTAGAATTTTCTCGATATGTTTGGTCTTGCTTGTAATTCACGGTCTGTTTCGTGAAAGTAAGGTAAAAGCGCCGGATAAGAGAAGGGAGAGACGACTCAAGAACCAAGACTTAAGACTCGAGACTCAATAGTTTCTGAACTGAATTTTATACTAAATGGATGAGAACTTAATAATGCACTCTTATCTGAGCATTGCTGAAATCTTTCTGGGTATTCTCTTCTTCTTTGTGGAATTGGGTTTTTTCTCTTTATCTTTTTATATCAATTTTATTGCTTCACTACAATCTCCTTGAGTTGATCAACTTTGTAGTTATTTAATTGGTCTTAATTATTTGTGGGTCTTTCATAATATTACCACACATCTATCAGTTTGATTGAACCAAAAAGTCATTGTGAGAAAGTGTTTATTGGATTTCTATATTTTGTTGATCATTCATTAACTGAGAGACCATTTTGCATTTTTTGTGTTACCATGTTCTTTTTCTGTTTAATTGATCAGAATGTAACTGAGTATCTCCTCTGTCATTGCTTTTTTAGCTGTGGAAGTATTGGGTGTGATAACTGAGCAATGGGCTCTTGCAAGTCCCCTCATGTTGTTCTTCTGCTATATGTCTTGGTTTGCTTTGTGTATCAATCTTTTGCTTTTGGAGTTGATACGAACCAGACAGCAAAGCTGCTGGTGGATGCTTCTGAAGCATCGGGACGGCCATTATCTGAAACACTGTTTGGAATTTTCTTTGAGGTTAGTGTGTTGGCTTGGAATAGTGAATTTTTGTTCAGTTCCAACTGCTTTTTGTTACTTCTATAATCTATAGCTTGTTAGCTATTACTGTAATTCTTACAATTTTTAAAATCTCTTTTCATTTGTTTTCTTATTTTATTTTATTTTATGTGCGGATATATCCTGATTTATGCGGCAATTATAAACCTTCTGTCGCTTAAACATGTCTGTCTCATTATATTAGTAATATTGTGGTTTCATTTAAGATGCTACTAATTTTGAGGTATATGCATTCTCTCAAATGCTTGTTCACTGCAGGAGATTAACCATGCTGGTGCTGGCGGGCTATGGGCTGAGCTTGTAAGCAACAGAGGTACTTCCCTTACTCTCTGCATTCCAGCTGATACAAAAAGTGAAAATAACATATAGGAAAATATTCTCTTGCCAGATTGTTTGGCAACATAAGATGCTTATTATGTTGCTAGATTGTGAAGCTAGACCATTTCAAAATAATTCGTGCTTGAATGTGTGGTCCAGATTCACATTCTGACAAGAAAGTTCAAAATTCATGTGTGTGAGAACCATTGAAGTAACTGTTTGAATGCCTTTCTGTTGTCATTACATTTTCAGAGTTTCTTTTCAAATCTGATATATGTAGTACGAGTCAAGCTGGCAGACACCATTTTTTCTGTTCTTATATTTTGGAAGTGGAGGGTTATGGTGTCTTCCTGAAACATTTTACTGTTGAATTAACTCTTCATTGAGATGTTTAGGATTATCCTATGAATGTTTTTTTTATGCAAAGTTGTTGTGTTTGAGTTAATGTGCTACCTGCTTGTGCAAGTGTGGTTGAGTACAAAATAGAGAAATATTCTACTTTTTTTGTGACACACTGATTTCCATCTTTATCTACCTCACTCACTGCATTTAATATGGACTACCAGATCCCTCTTTTTTTTTTCTTTGATTTCTTTTCTGTCTTGTCAGTTTTAAGTTCAACAACAGGTTGAATGACTTCAGATTATCAGTACGTGGTTAAAAAGTTCTCTTCGGAATCATATGACATGTGGAATTCGCTGTATTGCTAAATATAAAATGTTATAGTTAGCTTTTGGCTCGTAATTTTGACTGAATGTTCAGAGCTGAGGCTTCTTAATAACGTTTTCGCACAGGTTTTGAAGCTGGGGGCCCAAACGTTCCTTCCAACATTGATCCTTGGTCAATAATTGGGAATGAGTCATCTTTGATAGTGTCAACAGACCGTTCTTCATGCTTTGACCGCAATAAGGTTGCACTCCGAATGGAGGTGCTATGTGATAGCCAAGGTGCCAATAGCTGCCCTGATGATGGTGTAGGAATTTATAATCCTGGGTTCTGGGGCATGGTATGAACCCTTCAACTATCATCTAATTGGTTCATTCTAAATGCTTATGTTCCAAATTCACAGTATTTGTCTGAAAACGGAACATTGCTCTCTCTCTCTCTCTCTCTTTATATATATATGTGTGTGTGTGTGTGTGTGTGTGTGTGTGTGTGTGTGTGTGTGTGTGTGTGTGTGTGTGTGTGTGTGTGCATGCATACGCACACAGCACGAGAACATGAACAACAAAACTGCAGACACACTATGTAAATTTTTACTACATTTTTCTTTCTGGCTTTTTGCTACTGGTTTCTTACCTGTGTTTTGTCCAGAATATTGAAAAGGGGAAGACCTACAGTGTTGTTCTTTATGTCCGCTCATCTGGATCAATCAATGTGTCCGTATCATTGACGGGCTCAGATGGGTTGCAGAAACTTGCTGCTGCGAACATTATGTGGGCATCCTCTGTTCTGCTGATATTTTGTAATCAGCAGTTCCTTACTGACAGTTTTATCTCCATTTAAGAGTCTGACAGTACATTTCATTGCCTTTGCAGAGCTTCTGGTTCAGAAGTTACAAACTGGACCAAATTCGAAGTTATGTTGGAAGCCCAAGGAACAAATCCTAATTCAAGACTGCAATTGACAACAACCAGAAAAGGGTTTATATGGTTTGATCAAGTGTCAGTCATGCCCCTGGATACATATAAGGTACCTTTTTTCTCCACAAATTCACTCATTCTCGTGACGTGAGATTATGTCATCAATATTTGGATGTATTTAATCGTCTCACCCGTGTTTCACAAGATTGTTACAAGTATAATGTTCTGTTTTGAAATTCTAGATTTTATAGTCTTTTGAAAGACATTAATATGAAAGCTGATTAACGCGAAGTTCATACTAGGGGTGGAGTATTACCATGAAGGATGCATTATGCTTTTAGACCACCTATCTGTTATATAAGGGTCTAGAACATCTTTTCCTCAGATATAGTTTTTCTTGGTTGCATATGTACTTTTCCTTGGACTTCATTTATAAGCCAGTTTTTTCCTGTTTTGTGTAGGCATGTAATTTAGAGAGAATTATACATAATATGTCATATTTATTGACTTCAGTAATTGTGATTTTGATAGCCAATACATTTGAGGATGTAACAAACACCTCATACTTTCATTGATGAAAATTTCTCAAAATGAAGAATGCATGGTTTGATATATCCACACTTTCAGCTAGTCATCTTAACAGCTGTATTATTTTAGCCTGTGTTGTTATATTTTGTTTGAATGTGACTTATTGAATGCAAACTGCACTCTGTTTATTCTTCCAATGTGAATTATGGACCTAACCATTGGAAAATATATGACATTGCAGCAAGCGCTACAGAAAATATAATTTCTTAAGATCACAACATAATCTACATTGAATCTGTCATAATTTCTACTTTGCAATTCTGTTACTGCCATTAATATTGATGAAAGTTTCTCCATGTTTGGATTGATAGTCTTTAGGGATGTTTTCTTTATCCGGGGTATTTTCTAATTGGAGCTGTTGTTTTCCTACCGGGTTTATTAGATTGGAATGATGTTTTAATGATACTTTGTCTCCTTTTTCTATATCATTTATGATTAGTGAAATTGTGTTTCTTATGATGAAAAAAAAGAACGAAACAGAGTATTCAGGAATACTTTAAAAAGAAGTTGAAAAACTGCAGGCATACAAGTTTGAACTTTGCTGGTTAAATTTCGGTGATGTTGGAAGTTGATCTAATTTATTAAATTTTATGCCCTTATATCCATTGGCTTGCCAGCTTTCAACGTTTAACTTGTAAGGAGCTGTGTGATATGCTTTGCTACATGCATACCTTATGTGTCTTTTTACTCTTTATGAAACTATCATTTTGGATCAGGGACATGGATTTCGGAAGGACCTTGTTCAAATGTTGGAAGATTTAAAACCTCAATTTATGAGATTTCCAGGTAAATTTGGATTTACTTGTCTTAATACGAGACAGTTACTAAACTTGAGCTTTTCATATATAACTCCAAGTGTACCATTTTCAATAGATAAAAGGTGATTAGCTTTACTCAAATCTGTCCAATAGATCTTGTTTTAGTATATAAGATCAACTCGTTGTTTGCGAGTGTGAATCCCACATCAGGAATTAAAGTCTTGCATGATAGTTTGAATGATCTTGGGCATCTCAACTCATTGCCATTCGGTTTTGGGTTGGATGTTCACATTATAACATGGTCTTAGAGCATGTTATCTACATGTTGGGCCCAACAGCCACGCTTGCTCTCACATCACCCAATATATATTGTCCATGTGGCTTGGATTGAGTGACACCTCATTTGTGGGGGTGTGTTGACGGAAGATTCTAGCTTTGACATTATTGTTGTGGAGGTTCATATATTTCATATGCTTTTACTATATTATCTCATCATGGTTTGTTGTTGTTTATGTTTGCCTGCTGTCCACTATATCTACCAATGTTCTATGGTATTTACTTATTTTCTCAAGCCTCTGAGCGAAAAGCAGGCTTCACAGAAACTTTGTAAGCAAAATGATTGAAATCTTAATGGGAAAAAAAAAATCCTGTTTCTTTACAAAGATGCAGATCTTTATTAAACAAGCTTAAATAAAAGTAACCTTGTCCTTCTTTGGCTGCTATCAGTTTACCTGCAGATATGAACTAATCCACTGTTTTCTCTGAAATTATTTTCATTTTTATCTTTTGGACATCATATACATTTGAATTTTTTTAGTGGGTAACCTTGCTGGCTTGATCGCCTGACCACTTGACAAAAATAACTTGGGACTCTTTTTAAATGCCAAACCATGCTAAAAATGCTTGATTTTGTGATAAGAGATGATACATGTTCTAATACGGTCAATACAGCGGAGCTATTATATTCAAAAAAATTCGTATTTTTTTTCTATTGTGTTGCATTAGGCGGCTGTTTCGTCGAAGGTGAATGGCTACGAAATGCATTTCGTTGGAAAGAAACAATTGGACCCTGGGAAGAGAGACCTGGACACTTTGCTGATTGTTGGATGTACTGGACTGATGACGGACTTGGTTATTTTGAGTTTCTCCAAGTAGGTATCTTTTTTAGTTCTGTCATTCAAGAATGCTTGGAGTTTCCTTTAAAATCCTGCTTCTGTTGGTACCAGTTTTTGAAAATTTTATTTATGCAGCTAGCAGAGGACCTTGGTACATTGCCAATATGGGTATTTAATAACGGTACTTCACATTTTCTCAGTGCTTACTTTATCTTTTCAATAATCACGTTTACCCCAATACTGACCGTATGAATTTCATAGGAATCAGTCACACTGATCAAGTTGATACTTCCAGTGTCTTACCATTTGTACAGGTATGTCTGCATTGCTGACCATTTTTCATTAGCTAATCAGTAACTGATACCAAATCGATGTAGCAAACCATTAATTATTTTTTAATCGGGATTATATCTTTGCAACTAAAGCAAATATATGCAAGTCACATTTAGGCTTTTCAAAATATGCTTCATCCTTATAAATCTGTGTTTGGTGTATGAAACATCTTTGCAAATATGGTTTTAGGAGATCAAATTTAGATTTTGCCTTCTTTTTCTGGTCAAGTAGTTTCGTTGTCTCCAAGCCTAGCTTCATTTGAGTTCCCACTAAAGGATGTTCATACAAGTGGGGTTGCTGTGGTGAGGGTAGGGCAGAGCTGCAGGTGACATAAGGTGTTGTCACTCATTAAAAAACACTAAAACATAGCAACAAAATGCAGTAAAAGCATTCACATTATGTGAAATATGTGTTAATGTGGTGTATTGGCTGCTACTAGGAAAACTTTGCATTGAACTCTCAATGTGATATGAGAACTTGTATCGACTCATTAACATTATAAGTATGAATGCTATATGTCTATCTAATGCAATTTGAACATAAATGAGAAGAACTGTGGATAAGATGAAGTTTTGATGTCCTATATAAGATAAATTTTGTTACTTAATTCCAAATCGTGTTAGTAAACCTGTTATGTGTTAGTAAATCTCAAACTTATGGTTTAACTTTCACATTTTCTTGTTTACAGGAAGCTCTTGATGGTCTTGAGTTTGCTAGAGGCAATCCTAATTCCACGTGGGGTTCTCTCCGTGCTGCAATGGGACACCCAGAACCCTTTGACTTGACATATGTTGGTATTGGGAATGAGGATTGCGGAAGAAAGAACTACCTAGGTTTGTAAATTTTCTAGTTCATGCTTTTTGTTTGCTCTTTAGTTGGTTAGATGGAACGGATTGAGTTTTACACATATGGGACGTTGGATGACTTTCTGCATGCAAAGTCATGCATAACTTAATCTGTTTATATGAATGTCCTTACAATTTAGTGCAGTTTTCACTCTTTTGTCCTTAAAACAATTGCAACTTTGCAATATGCTTCGGGAAATAACTCTGATTAAGATCTGAATTTTTTTCCACAATAACTTCAGTTCTTCACTCCAAATTCTCGAAAGAGTAGAATTCTAAAGGACAATTTCTACATAGGATCTACTTGTAAATTTGGGAGACGAGCCTTATTGATTTTCTCAGCAATTAGTCAACTGAATTGCTGAGCGAATCATCTGGCCAGCCTAACATATGTTAAAGTTGCACATCCAACACATAAGCAATTGGCAGAGGATGCAGGGACCTTGAATTTTAGATTTTGTGATTCAATGTAATATATATAATAGAGGATTTTATATTCTCAACGACGCTTATGCTTTTCCTCTTTTTCTTGACCAGGAAATTACCTTAAGTTCTATAGTGCTATAAAACGTGCCTATCCAGACATCAAAATAATTTCAAACTGTGACGGATCTTCTCAAAAGTTGGATCATCCAGCTGATTTGTTTGATTTTCATGTAAATTTCATAACACCACCACTTGTATTACACTTGCTAATGAATTTTTTTTTACCATTCAATGCGTCGGATCATTGATTTGGCAACATGGAATGACATGTTTTCATGTAAAGTTCTATGCAGATGATCCCAAAAACATGTTTTCTATGGCTCATCACTTTGATCATACATCACGTAGTGGTCCCAAGGTAGGGTAATGTGCTATTTAATCTGCTCTGCATGGCTTCTATTAATTTTCTTAACATTCAATATGATTCAGGCTTTTGTGAGTGAGTATGCCGTCACAACAGGAAGTCTTCTAGCAGCACTAGGTGAAGCTGGATTTCTCATTGGGCTGGAGAAAAACAGGTTTGTTGTAGCATTTCAAGAATTTGTTTCCTGTAATATTTTCCAGAATGCTTACAATGTTTTCTTTACAGAATTATTTTTCTTCAAAGTTCCAGCAGGAAAAATATGCATAGTTTGCTATCTTATATAGATATGCCTACACATAATTAAAGATCTAACTTCTTTATTATATATTTGCAAATACAGTATTTCTTCTTGCAAAAGAAATGCATAGCATTTCCTGCACTTTTGTTTGCCACAAATCCATGTTGTGTGTTGCCATATTTCCTTGTGTGATCAGCTGCACATCTGTTTTCTATGGAGTTGAAGGCTTCTGATATTCCCAACCTATAGAGATAGTATTAAACTGAAATAAAAAATCATAAATGGTAATAGATCACAGATGTACTTGTATTCTTTACACCTACTTTTTACCAAAAGATTTATATACTTGTAAAGACGGGCAGCTACTGAGTACTTTCATTGTTTATTCTTATCAAATGCAGTGATGTTGTTGAGATGGCAAGTTATGCACCACTCTTTGCGAATGACAACGGCAGGAAGTATACTTTTCTCATCTCATTTTTTTTTCTCCAATGCAATTTTTATTTGTTAAGTTTTCAAGAGGGGATCATTGTTGTGTAGTTATTACTAAAACTGAAAACTTCTCTGTCATCAAGCTCGAAATTCTCTGCAATCGTCTTTAACTCCTCACATCTCTATGGGACTCCTAGCTACTGGATGCAATGTCTTTTTAAGGAATCAAGTGGAGCAACTATTTTCAATGCAACACTCCAAACAAATTCGTCTACTAATCAAGTGGAGCAACTTCTTGCATCTGCAATTTCTTGGAAAAATTCAGAAAATGAGAATAGTTACCTAAGAATCAAGGTTTGTGCTAGTACATTATGTCAGTCAGTTTTATGCTTCGTGATGCTTAATTGAGATTGTGTTCATCTAACCTTTTTTGTTCTGTGTAAATTGTAGTTTTTCGATGCCCTTATAGCGTTTCTTGCCATCTAATACATATTTGGAATGCCTAGTATGGAGAGAAGCTCATATTTCACATTGCTCAAGAACTATTACGACTTTGTTGCTTCAATTGGAAAATATTAGAGGCAACTCAATCAATGCATGAATCAGAAATACTATAGCAATAAGTTTTATATGAATTGTCAGTTAAATATAGGGGGTGTATTTATAAATATTGTCCATTCTTTTTTCTGCTCAACTTTCTAGGCGTATCTGGTCTGAAGTAACATGTGTTTGCTTGTACTGCGTTCTTTCTGTGTGTTTGGTGTCATCTTTCTTTGTTCAGTATGGTGAATCTGTCTGCTTTTCTTTTTCTGTATTGCTCAGTATCTGGTCTGAACTATTTTTATATGTAGGTTTCTTTTTTAACTATGACTTCATTCCAAATTCATGCCGCTTCGTTCAACAGTTTCTACCAATATGGTGCATGTCATATTCTGTGACATCTTATTACTTTGTGATGATTATTTCTTTCTGTAGATTGTGAACTTCGGAACAGACATAGTGAATCTCAAGATTGTTGTGGACGGGTTGGAGCCGAATTCCATTAATCTGTCTGAGTCGACCAAGACCGTGCTCACGTCAAACAACCCAATGGATGAGAATTCCTTGAATGAGCCAAAGAAGGTATCTGAGTCAACTTGTATCCTTTAACATTTTCATGTTGTTGAAGACATGACCCTACATTGCTTTTGTATATACTTTGGACAATGTTTGTGGGAACAATGATGAACCAATATTGATAGCGTTGAACATAACAATGCTTTGGACCATGTTTTCTATCCAATATCTTTTTACTTTGGTTTTAAATTAAATGCAGGTGATACCGAACCGGATTCCACTTGAGAAGGCTGGTGAGGGTGGTGAGGATGTGGAGGTTGCAATCTCGCCGAATTCTTTCACTTCGATTGATTTCTTAATAGAATCAAGCTAGAGCTGATTCTGTCTCCGTATCTTCTATTTAAAAGTTCGAAATAGAATAAGGGCTCATTTTAAATTGGTTTTAAATGTTGCTTTGGGTAAGGAAACACTAGTCTTGCGAAAGGGCACAAATAACAGACTTTTGGGATTTTAGTCTTTGGATTCTGATTCTTTATCCTTATTGTATTACTAACTAAAGGGTTATCCTCTATTTTTGAGTTTTATTAAGCCTAAACATATACAAGCACCTTGCGACGGGCTTGTAACTCAAGGAACTTAGGAGCATTTACCTCTTCATCCGAGATCATAGGTTCGATTACCCCCTCCTATATTACTCTTATAAAAGAAAGGCTTATTTACTGTTTAATTATTCCAGCAAAATAAAAGAGTTAAATAATTATGCTAGAGGTGGGCTCCACTTTGACCACATCACCCATTTAGATTATGGGTAAACCCTTGCCACATCATCAAAACTAACAAAGTGATAGAAGGAGATGATTGTAGGGGACAAAGTGAATCACTAAGCCTTGGTACTAGTTATACAATTGTAAAAGGGTATATTAGTGATTTGCCCCCTGAACTTGTACCTAACTTTCAATTAAACCCTTATCCTTTTTTTAAAGAAAATTAAAGATATGAACTTCTTTTTTTCTCCAATTTCCCCCATACCGTCTAAATCCCCAACATTTCATCCAATTTTTAGTTAAATTATTTTTAAAAATTGAAGAAAAAGAAGAAAATTGACAAAGAAAAATAAAAGAAAAAGACACTGAACCAGCAACCCTATCAATCCCATCACAACACAGCCAACTTCTTCAAGGTATGACTCTCAGTCTATCTTTGTCTATGTTACTGCTTTGCCACTGCCAAGTTAGTCCCCAAAAGTTGCACAAGACTCCTTTGTTTGCTTCCAATTGTGTGTCTCTTTCTCTCCTCCATTCATCTTGTGGGTGTTAGATTGTTTTTCATTTCTTGGCTTGCCAACTTCAAGCTCTTCCTCTTGGCTTTTGGTAAAGGATCTTTGTCTTCTGACCCATCAATCTCTCTTGGTCGCTTTGTTGCTGTTGCTTGCCTTCCCATCAAGATCCAACAAAACAACCCACCCCCAAATTCATTAGGCAAATACAAAAACACCCAAAATGATTCAATCCCATCTTTACCAAATCAAAATAACCAACTCAAAGAAAACTCCTCTCCAGCAAAATCACACCAAAATACCCAAAATGAAAATAGCCCACAACAACACAAAGAAAACCCACCTGCAAATCACCAAAATGGTCCCCAAAAATCAAAAATCACATATTGATGGCCAATTCAACGAGCCCTACCTCTCCACCTCACTCCAAGACTTCTGAGGCAGACGATGGAACCTCATGGTCACCAGCATCCTACAACCCACCGTTTACGAGCCCACCCTCGACATCTCCCGACGTGTCATTGATCGCAAGTGGGCACCGCTGCCTGCAGTGCTCACACTAATATACCTTTAATTTTATTTTTCATTATTTATTTATTTTTAATGTATAAAATGGTCATTTTGTCCTATTTTTAACGGCAAATTGAATGAAATGTTGTGGATTTAGATGTGGTGGGGGGTTGGGAATTGGCGAAAAAAACTTCATATCCTTAATTTTCTATAAAAAGAAAGATAGGGAGTTAATTGAAAGTTAGGTACAAGTTCAGAAGGCAAATCACTAGTATACCCATTGTAAAATATAGCAAATTAAACTCGAATGATTTGTAAATATCATTATGAATAGTATTCTATTGACTAACCAGACCAGAAATCTTTGAATTGCCATAAAACTCACAACTATAACATGAAGATTTCGGGACTACTGAGGTTTACCATGTAGAAAACTAGTCTCGCATGATTTACAAAATACTATTCTGAGCCATAAGCATTAACATTTTTTTAAATAAAAAAAATGTAAAACTCAAAAGAAAATCGGGGACATTTAGATGAATTGCCAGTTTCATATTTTATCAGCTACCTCTGCACTTGAATTTGACAAAATTGGTTTCCTATAGTCATGGACCAATAACTAAACTCATGCATTACCAAAAATTTCCTTTAAAATCAATAAAAAATATTTTTAGAATGCTAGTTCAACAATGTTTGACTTTACAAAAATCTGTCAGGTCTGGAAAATCCAGTGCTGGTACCGTATAGAGCAAATTGGGAACAAACTAGGGAAGAACATGGGAACGAAATATGAGAGGGTAGGTACAGCAAAATCCACTACTCCAGCACTGCAAAAGCAAGCACGAGTTAGTCCAAAATTGCATAATTTGTTTTCCAGAAATGATTGGTACTGATCATTGCAATTAAAAATAAATATAACTAAAAACAAAGCATGTACAGACATGGAAATTTAATACAACAATATCTCAACTTGGTAAGAATCTATAGACACTAGAAACTACATATATGTTATTGCAAGGATGCATTTACAGATCCAAAAATTAACAGAAAAATTCCAAGTACATGAGGAGATAAACAGAACATTTGAGTAGGACTTACCACAAAAAGCAATGGTCCCTGTTTAAACTTGTCATGAAATGAAAACGCCAACGGCTTTGGATTGTCCCCAGGTCCTCTAATAAATCCACTGAATTCATATATGGTATAAATCATAAGTACCAGATAAATTGATATCAAGTTCCATTTGTCAGCAAACAACAATATTAAATCAATGATTAGATAACAAAACTCAGCATTTGGCCAAAAATGAGAAAAAGAAAAAAAGAAGAAGAGTATAATCAACTCACATCAATGATGCAGATATTAGAGGAGTCCTTCTAACATCATAAATGGCAATAAGACCTCTGTATAACTCATCACCATCTTTAAAAGATACAGCCAAACGCTCTCCTGAAGCATCCCAAGCTATCTTCTCAATGGTCTGACTGGAGGAAATAACGACATATCAGAACTTTCTTGGGCAAATATTACCACGTACAAGTGGTATGTATTGCTATACACGCTGAGGTTTTTAACTCGCAACTGTAATTTAAAATAACAAACTATAAAGCTTTTCTGCAATTCTTAGTTTGAGGATTGTTTAGTCTGATCAATCCTCAAGGAGAATTTTAGTAGCGTCCCATGTGAAGCAGAAAGCACAAGGCAGGAACATAATTATGAACGAGAGAGGAACAGAAAAAGAATGTAAATTGGAATCTTATATATCTACTTATTTACTTATGGATAAAATCAGGCAATATGGATGGCATCAACATGTCGGCTTTAGTAACTTTTTCTTCTTCTTTCCTTTTCATTTTTTCTTTTGTTTTCAGAAGGCAATAGTAGCAAATGGATTGGCTTTGGGTACTCTACATGGCAGCACAGAGCACTGTAATGGTATTGCAAGGGACGGTAAAGATGATGAGTGAATGATCACTAAACATTGAAGTAAGCTTTAATGTTGCAAGCATTATAAGCACTCCAGAAAAGAAATGTTGAGAAACTAACTTCACCAGAGACTACCAAATAAAGGCCAATGGCCCTGCTACTAGACAGTCCAGAAATTAAAGCAAATTACCATGGATGCTATAAAAAAAATATTAAGAAATCCAATTAGCTCACTTCCAGAAACCAACTTATCAAGAAATCATGCCAAATAAAAATGTCTTTTGCAATTAACTCTTAACTCTGTGAAAGCAACAATATAATACAGTTCTGATAAAGAAACCCCATTAAATGACAAATGGTTGATCAAACACTCATAGAGCAATCAAAATATAGAGAATATAAAAACAGCAACAAAAGATTACTGTTTACCTGTTTGTTAAGGACATAATCTCTGGTAGCTCAACAGGTAATAAGTGCGCATCTGAAAGTTACAAACATGACCTTACCAGTAAGAATCCAAATACATTTTTCAATTGCATCTCAAAAACTGTTATCCATCATGACACTATTGACATTCATTTGAAAATCAAAATTTGCAAGTTCTTTTAACCATCGCATCACTGATCTGTAAAAAGGATCAGTGTGTACACGGAAATACTTCCTTAGAAAAAATAACAGTATATATCAAACGTCCAAAGTGCACACTGCAAACACTAAGGAAATGTATTCAGACAATTTTCTCTCTTCTGAAAGAAGGCTAAAATAGGTAATCCCATGAAAATCTTGTGTGTTTCACATCATAGGTGCAAATTCAATAATCAGGTTGAAATCAACGATAAAATTTATAGGCAAGAAATCAGACTACTTATTGTTTTCTACTAAAGTCATTGAATAATGCCATAAAATTTCACATTTCAACAGAAAACCAAATGAGATAGTGCTATTGCATTAGATACTGTAGTCAATGTATGCAATTTACAGCCTGTTTGCTTAGTTAAGGGCTGACTGTAATTGTCTACTATAAGGGAAGTTGCAGGAATCCTTGGAAGGGCATTTCTAGAGGATACGATGCTTTTCAGAGCTGCTGTAAATTGGTAGTTGGGAGAGGTTAATGTGAGATTCTGGGAGGATATTTGGTCATGGGGAGAGTTCTTTGGCAGAAACTTTTCCAAAATTATATAGGTTATCAAGTTATCATGGCATGTCTATTGCAAATTGTACAAATCCAGATTTGTTCCCTTACAGTTGGGATTTTGGTTTTAGGAGGAATCTAAGAGAGAAGGATATGGAGGAGATGCCAAACTTGCTAAGGATGCCGGAGGAGGTGAGATTATTCCCATACAGAGAGGATGTAAGAAGATGGTGTTTAGAGACTTCAGGTCAATTTTCTTGTACCAAGCTGGGAATTAAGGTCCATTCTCAAAGCTTCAGGAGTCATTACTGTAGGAAATTCCAACTAAATTCAAGAGCAGATTTTCAGATAAATTTGGTTCTATGCATTCTATAAAAGCTCGTGTATTTTATTCATTGCAATGCAACAGACAGAATATCTTTTCAACAGAGAATCAGAGATCAAAATGACACATACAATACTAAATCTTTGCAAATTCCAAATTCCAATAGAGCTTGAAGGTACCTAAGTAAGACCTCAAGTAATACAGATATCAAATTATTATTAGAAGCTTCCTCCAAAGCATTCAACCATTGTTGCTAAGATGCTTCTCAAGGAAGGAAGGAAATCTTCGCAATCTTCTAAATATTCTGGAGGTTTTCAACTTGTGTTCTGGTCTGAAAATAAATAGAGGAAAATGCTCAATTGTTGGAATTAATGCAGAAAACAGTGAAGTAGAGGGCCTGTCCGTTGAGATAGGTTGTGGCAAAGGAAGCTGGCCTCTGACTTACCTTGGGCTGCCTCTTGGGGGAAAACCTAGGAGCTTACCTTTTTGGGACCCGGTTTTAGAGAAAGTAGAACGAAGGTTAGAAGGTTGGAGCAAGGCGTTTCTATCTCGAGGGGGAAGATTGACTCTAATTCAGGCAGTATTGAGCAGCCTACCAACTTACTATTTATCACTATTCCGAATTCCAGCTAGTGTGGCAAAACGGCTGGAGAAGACAATCAGAAACTTTCTGTGGGAAGGTGTGGAGGAAGGTAGGAAGGACCACTTGGTGAAATGGGAGGTAGTGTCCTTACCAAAGGAAAATGGGGGACTCGGGATTGGAAATCTAAGGAAACGTAATGAGGCCTTACTTGGGAAGTGGCTATGGAGATTCCAAAATGAAACCAATACCCTCTGGTACGATGTGATTAAGAGTAAGTATGGGTTACAGGTGAATGGGTGGGACTCTAAAATAATATCGGTAGGTTCCAGCCGATGTCCATGGACTGAAATAATCAAAGTTTTGGGTTATTTTGCTGCTTGTTGTCGCCTCAAGGTCGGAAATGGTGAAAGAGTAAGATTTTGGGAAGATGTGTGGCTGGGAGATACGACTTTGGGGGAGAGGTTCCCTCGCCTTTTCCGACTATCTCGTAAACAAAATGCCAAAATCGCAGACATCTCTATAGACAGGAATGTCCTTCCACTAAGCTGGGACTTTGGGTTCCGTAGAAACCTAAGGGATGAGGAAATAGAGGAACTATCTGAGCTACTTTTCAGATTGGAACAGGTCGTGTTGGTTCTTAGTAGATGCGACACCAGAGTTTGGAACTTAGAGCCCTCAGGAGTATTCTCCTGTACTTCTTTTACTAGGCACCTGATGGTAAATCCCCATCCAAATCTCTGCTTCCCTCCAGCTGTAATCTGGAAATCTAAAGCTCCCCCTAAGGTAAAAGTACTAGTTTGGCTAATCGCTCAAGGCAGAATTAACACATGCGACTTGGTCCAAAGGAAAAGACCCAGCTGGTATTTCTCTCCTAATTGGTGTGTCCTGTGCAAAAAAGAAAATGAATCTGTGGATCACCTCTTTTTGCTATGTCCCTTTGCCTCGTCCCTGTGGGCTAAGCTATCCCGGGAGACGGGGATAACATGGGGAAACTTTGCAACTTGTAGTGAGGTGTTGGAAGCCAGGTTCAGATTCTTTGGTGGGAGGAGGAAGGGTTTAGTGTTGGGAAACTGTGCCATGATGGCAATTTTCTGGCAAATATGGGGGGAAAGGAATAGGAGAATTTTTGAGAATGTGATGGGGGACGAGGTAGAGATGATATGGGATCGTATCCGAGTCTGGGCATCTCTTTGGGCCTCTGTTTCTGTAGAATTTAAGGATATCAGCTTTCAGCTTATCCACCTAGATTGGAAAGCAGTAGTGTTGTAGTGCAGAGCTTTTTCTTTCTGTTTTGTAAGATGGCCTCCTTGGCCATCTCGTGTTTTTCGCTCTATCCTATTTGAATAATACTGTTTCTTTTCAAAAAAAAAGATGCTTCTCAAATTTCGTCTTATATATCTATAGTTTTGTTTGTCTTCTAAGATGTTAGACATAGGAGAACCCACACTTCTTATTCAAAATACGTTGCATTTCCTTCCAATTGTTAGGTTTCTAACAACTTTCTCATGTCAATTAAGTTGAAAAAAAAAGGACAACGACAATAGAGATCAAAAGGCACTATATGTCAATGGACTCAAAACATAAAACTTGTAAGTAAGCTCGCTTACCAAGTGATGGAGGCTTTGAAGCAAAGTGAATGGAACCCAATGTTGAAGATTTAGAGAAAGCGAGAAGTATCATATGCCCATCAGGATCCCATGATGCTCCCTAGAGTATAAAAAATATATTAAAATAAGGGAAAATTCCAATCAATATAGAACTTTCTGTTCAATTAAATCTGAATGTGCTTTTAAATTAGCTTGATGAGTGGGGGATTAACATATGGTGGAGACGGATAAGAGAGAGAGAGAGAGGGAGGAAGAGGGGGTGGGGGTGGGTGGGGTGGGTGGGTTTGGAGTGAGATAGAGTTTTGAGAGGTGTAAAGGTCGGGTAGTCTAAACTTTGAGAAACTTGCAAGGGATTCTTGAAATGAGCATTTTAATATTTCTAGGCAACACAAAATGACTGGAAAAATTCCATAGGCTGACAGCTCAATCATCAAATTTTTTTTATAGCTACATGGGTCATCACTTTAAATAAAAATTCTATGCATCAACAAATTATGAACATTCATTTTTCTTTACCTTGACGAAGCCACTAGTTGAAGACCATGGTTCAGATGTCCATGTGTTTGTCTCCCAGAGATAAAATGTTCCATCACTGTAAAAGAACAGAATGATCATCTTATGAACCAGCTTCAACTAAGAGTGGGACAAACCAAATCAGAGTGCAATTACTCAAAGAAGAAAGTACAATTTTGCTGAGAAAAAGTAATCCCCAGTTGGCGACCACTTCAGCATTGATATGCCACCTAGTCCTCGTCTAATGGGTGTCCCAAGCCCTGATAAAGCAAATAAAAAAATGAAATCATACATTCCGAAAGTAGAGTTTACTTTTTCTGCTTCAAAAAAGTTAAATAATCTCATCACTCATCAAAAAAATAAAAAATAATAGATTTTGGATAGAGGGGTTTGGCGGTAGAGAAAGAAACACAAATATTAACTCCATAATGCTAGTCTGCTCAAGCACAAGCAGCTTTTAGAAAGAGCTTTCTAAAATAATTTTGAAAGCACTTAAAACACAGCAAAAGCACATGAAAAAGCACCTCAGTAAAATATACCAAACCACAATTCATTGCTTCTTAAAAGGAAAGCAAAGAAACACTATCAATATTTGTATAATATTCCATTGCCTGCTCAAGCACAAGTAGCTTACAGAAAGCACTTCCTGAAATGTTTTTTTTTTTCAAAAGCATCTAAAATACAAGCAAAAGCACCTTGGTAAAATATACCAATTCAAAATTCGTTATTGAAAGAAAATCGCATGCAAGTTGTTACAAAGCAATCGTGAATGGAGCCCTTGTCTTCTCATTGTTTTTTTCCCAATCTTCACAGTATATACCAAATCATTCATAAAATTCATTAATAGTTCTCAGAAACCAGCGTCAGTTCTACAACAGTATATGCAACTTAAGTGACAAATATTTGAGGTTGCAGTTTTGCAAAGTGTAAGTAAGATCAAGTTATTTGGACAAACAAAACTAGAATGGTTGTGGTAATGTAGTAATGAACATGCTAATGATGATAAGCAAACATCAAGTTTAACATGCAAAAAAACAAGAAACAATGTCTGGTGGTAATGTAGTAATTAACATGCTAATGATGATAAGCAAACATATAAGCTTTAACATGCAGAAAACATGAAACAATGTCAAGCAATAGCCAAAAAAGTCACCAGAAAACTAGAGAGCACATTAAGAGTGGTAGTAGCAGGTAATATATGATCAATACCTTGAGCAACATCCCATATGGTAAATGACGAGCTCTCATAAGAGCCAGATGCCAAATATGTAAATCCACGTCAAGGAAATCACATATAGCACTACTGAACAAAACTGAAGGTGAAAACAAAGGCTCTTTTTCAATACAAAGAAAACTGGGCCTTTGTTACTACTTGAGACAAAATCCTATATTATCCTTCCTTGTATATAGAAAGAAAATTGATGTCATACGATAATACTATAGAGCAGGTAAACTTATGTGGACTACTGCTACAAAATGCAAAAGGAAAACAAAAGCTAAAAAGTTTTCTCAAATTTTTTAATAATCACATATAGATGACAGTGATAAATTGCAAGAAAGCCTATATTTTCATGCAGAGTCTCATCAATTTAAAATAATTGAAAACCAAAACAGAGATTGTTTGGATATCTTCCATCGGGACTCCATGACAGTGCACTGATCTGTTCCCCGTTATGACTTCGAAGAAAATCCACCAAAGTATATCGGACTCCAGAACCTCTAGAGAGAGTTCCCAAGAATGAAGAAGCACCGGATCTGACAGAGGCTGCACTTCCCGGGAAAGAAGCAGCCCAAATGCAAATTCCACCACTGAAATTAAATCCCACGCAATGAGAGAAAATCAGACTTACAATCATATAGCCCATCTAAATACATAAAATGTAGATATACAGAAACTATGATACTTGCTTGCATGCTACGGAAAGTTGTCTCCCACCATTTGGCCTCCACTCAAGTACCTTGACCTCTCTCTGGGACTCATTAGCCAAAATGCATGGCTCCTTCCCTTCTGTTGAAGTATAAATTGTATTGGCAAGCCAATGAAAATAGCAGAGAAACAACTTATACAGTTGAAAGCACTAACTAGTAAAGCATCTAACCTGAATCCTCGAAATCACGAACTATAACTTGATTTGGGCCAGATATAAATGCTATAATATGTTTATGTTGGTGCCAGCTGACTCCTTGAAGATCAACTTCTGGTAACAAGTTTACCTACAAGTTCAGTTAGTAAGGACCTAGATTTAAGAATCCTTTTACCACTTTCTCATCTAGAAGTCTTTTTGCACTTTCTTCATAACTGTTGTCTCTCATATGAACCTTGTCGCTGCTTAACTACTAACAACAAGCTAAGCAATCAGAGCTAATCAAGGGTTGCTAATACACTGATAAGATAATGTAATACTAGTCATGGCAACATGGACTCAAGGCAATAACTCTACAGTTTTATGGTACATGCTGGACATGGCATTTAAAACTTTATTATCTTTCTGAATAATTAGGGTGAATTTGTAATTTATGTGTCATATCTACATTCAACGACTTTTGATGGGCACATGTCTTGACACTAATGGGCGGCTGAAACGTGGCACAAACAGAGATGCTTCTTCAACAAATATTGGATGCCACGAAACAGAAGTCGAACCAACTATTGGGTTAGCATTACTGCTACTCCGATCAGATTATTGGTTTGTCTTGCCCAATAAATCTCATACTCAACATGGTATTTGTATTCTTAATTAGATAATGCCTAACTCAACTCCCATGGTAGGTAATGACTCTTCCAAAAGGACCACATGCAAAAATATACACACAAATGGAAAAAAAGTTCAACTGGTTGATTAGTAAATACAGAAAAGAAAATCCAACACACATGATTAGGATGGAAGAGAGGTGTGAGAGAGCGGTTGAGGATCCCCTGCAAATTTTGTAGAAGTCCCTTTGTTGAAGCTGTCGTTGCAACTTGTTGGTCGTCCTGGTCGGGGCTTGGTGGCCGCGCCAGCTGATCCGGCTGAAATGGAACCGGACTGAATACCATTCCCTACACAAAAATTTCACATACACCCCCAAATTCCAATGCCACATGAACACGATCAATAATGTACAATGCATTTAAGAACTGAATTTGAAAAAAGGTTTACTACTCACAAGAATCTTTCCATAAGTGTCCTTGGCTACATCATCCGAGAGGCTCTCAGCAGTGACTGCAAATTATATGCATATATATGAATATCAATTTACATATAAAACACGTAGAGAGAGAGAGAGAGAGAGAGAGAGAGAGGTTTGTTCATACTGAGGTCGCGATTGATTTCGCATATGGAGACAGAACCAGGATGAGGAAAGGAAGGCATTTCTTCCTTGTGTTGGAGTTTGGAGACGACTAGGGTTTCGTTGTGCCTCTTCTGTGCTCACACTTTTCCCGCTTTTGAAAATGCTCAAGCTCAAACTCAGTTCAGTTTCTCAATCGAATTTACCAAATTATATTGTAATGGGCGACTCTTTTCTGCCCTCCGAAGATTTTTTATTTTTATTTTCAAATAAATCCTCTGTGCGTAGCTTTCTAGCGGTTTTTAGATTTTAATTTTTAATCCCTCTATCGGCATCTGCCCTCCCGCTCAATCTGTGCCGGCTGTGAAATTTTATGTTTTTGAGATTTTTTTTTTTTTTTTTTTTAAGAACAAATTACATAAGGGTAAAACTTTAAAAAGTTATTTTCAAGTTCATACCCAACTTTGGAGACATTTACTAGTACATACTCAAACTCCCGGAATTGACCCCAAAAAAAAAAAACCTCCCGGAAAACTTACAAATTGCCCCCACCGTTAGTAAGACGGTTAGTAAGACTGTTAAATCCTGATGTGGCGAATATGGGTTCCATTTTTTTATGACGTGGACTTACAGGTGGACAAATAAATAATAAAAAATTATGTACCTGTTAAAAATAATTTTAAAATCATATTAAAATCATTAAAAAATGAAGAAAAAAAATCTCATCTCTCTTCTCCTACCCAGCTAACCCTCTCTCCCTCTTGACTCAACCCCACCTCTCAGCCACCCCTCTCTCGTCACCCACCCCCAGAGCCAACTCTCTTTCTCTCTCCTTCTCCCTCTCAACCCACCTCAACTTCTCCAGAAAGCTGTCCGGAAAGCTCATCCTTCTTCTCATTTGGAACATTCTTGTCTGGTTCCGCTAATTCTAACAGCTTAGAGCATCCACAGTGGGGGGTGTAAATTCGGGGGTGTAAAGCCACTTTTACATCCCCTTTACACCTCCGGGGAGTGTAACTATGTTTTTTGCTCCAGTGGGGGGTGTAAATTCGGGGGTGTAGCCGTGGGTCCCAGCCTTTTATATTGACTTTTCTTCATTTTTCTTCTCTTTTCTCGGGTGGGTCCCGCCTGCAAGGGATGTAAAAATGGATGTAAATATACATTTTATTTTACATCTCCATGGTGGTGATGTATATTTACATCCATTTACATCTCACCATTGGACATACACCCCCATATACACCCCCCCACTGTGGATGCTCTTAGAATGCGCCATGGATGTAAAGATTTTGTCCAATTCTGGCTCAAAATCTTCTAGTTCTTCCTTATGTTTTGCTCTTTTTGCATGGGAATAGACCAAAAGAATAATGAAGGATGGAAATCATAACTAAAGGACAAAACAAAACAAAAAAAAGAGAAAAAAATCCCAGAGTGTGGGCAATCCTTCTTGCTTTTAAAATCCCACCATGTGATGCAACGAGGCTATGTTCCTTGCAACTCGTAGACCCAAGTTCGAACGGTGATGGCAACGTTGCGAGCTGGTGAGAGGAACAGTGTCAACGAAACGTGGCAGATTTGGCCAAATTGTTATCGGCGCGTTGGTGATCTCTCCAGCTTGGGGCTACATCGTCTTAACCGGTTTGTGTAGATCGGAGGCTTTTCATTACAACGATGCTAGCAGTGTCGCTTGGGGATATCAAGAAGGTCTCGAACTAGGGGTGGCAACAACTGCCAGTTTTCCAAATCGGACGCTTGTTATTTTATTATGTAGGTTAGGCTAGAAATAAGGGGGGATATCAGATATGATGGGTTTGGTGGGCATGGGGAAATGTTGAAGAAGCCGACGAGGGTTTGGTGGTCTTCTTAGTTTTGCTGGATCGAAGCTAGGGCTGGCAATGGGTCGTGTTGTGTCGGGATAATAAACGTGTCAAGAATGCTCAACCCGAACCCAACCCATTTAATAAACGTGTCGTGTCGCGTTCGGGTCGTCTTTTATCGTGTGGGTTTCGAGTCGTGTAACGGGTTCATAAATAATAACATGCATGTTACAAAACTCACAACTGAACAAATTTAAATAAAAAACCAAGAGAGGAGAGAAAATATAAGGAAAAAAAAGAAAACAAAAAGATAGAGAGAGGAGAGAAGAGAGAAAAAAGAAGGAAAAGAAAAAAAATAGAGAGAGAGAGAGAGAGAGAGAGAGAGAGAGAGAGAGAGAGAGAGAGAAAAGAGAGAGGAGAGAAAACTAAAGAGAAGGAAAAGAAGAAAAAAAAGAAGGAGAGAAGCGAGAAGGAAAAGAAAAAAAAAAGAGAAGAGAGAAGGAAAAGAAAAAAGAGAGAGGAGAAGATAGAAGGAAAAGAAAGAAAAATAAAAGAAGAAAAAGAAACATTATAAATATCAAAAGTCATAGTATATAATCACAAAGTTGTATGTAGCATGGTGGATAAGGTGTTGGAGAGTAATGAGGGTGGTAGGGGTTCGAAACCCCTTGTGTGTGTGCTGAAGTCTATATTTCTCCTTATTTTTTCGTGGGCTGGCGTGTATTACATGGGTTGACACCTATGTTGCACGGACACGGATACGGGGACACGGGAACGCGACACGGCGACACGGAAAATCTTTAAAAAGTAGGACACGGACACGGCAATTAAAATAATAATTAATTCTCAATATTTCAAGACAGAGAAACAAGACTTTTATTAAAAATAAAAAACCAAATACAGATAAAATCATACAAAGATACAAAACACATCAAAACAGAGAAACAAAATAAAACATGGTTCACATTCATTATGTCCAATAGTCTAATACCCAATTAATAAAACAAATTCAAATATACTCAACAACTAATAACAAGACTTTTATTAGAAATAAAAAAAGCTCCAAACAGATACAATCATACAAAATACCCATACACAAAAAACACAACAGAGAAACAAAATTAAAAATCTGTGAAGCCTAACCTGAGTTTGCAAGAAGGAATCGTCCTTCTTGGTCACGATTTGCAAGAAAGAATCGTCATTCTTGTTGTGTTTCTCTTCAAAAAAAACAAAAGAAATAATCTTCACCTCACCACCAAATTCAACTCTTCTACTGCTGTGAAGAGGGAGATAAGAAAAGAAAATAGAGATAGAGAACATAAAAAAAGAATTTGAAAACAAAGGGAAAAATGTGGGATTCATTTAGGTTTAAAAAAGTATTTTTCCACTTTTAACCCATCTTTTTGAAAATATTTCAAATCAGTCCACTAAAGTTTCAAAAATCACGTTTAGACCCCAACTTTTATTTTCAAAATTTCAATCTGGTCCCTGCCGTGTCACATCACGGACCGGCTCTGCCGTAGCACGATATTGTCCGCTTTGGGCCCCTTCTCTCTGGCCCTCACGGTTTTGTTTCTGGGAGCTCACTACCAACTTCCCAGTGGGTCACCCATCCTGGGATTGCTCTCGCCCCCAACTCGCTTAACTTCGGAGTTCATTCGACTCCGAAGCCAGTGAGCTCCCAAAAGGCCTCGTGCTATATGGATGCGGGTGTGTACATATAAGGCACATCAACCCCCTCTCCGTTGGTCAAAGTGGGATCTTACATGCCGTGTGTTGACCGTGTCGGAGCCGTGTCTTGATCGTGTCAGCGGCGTGTCTTGACCGTGTCCCAGCCGTTAACCGTGTCCAACGCGTGTCGGAGGCGTGTCGGAGCCGTGTCGGTGTGTCCGACACTCCAGTAGTTTGGAGTGTCGGTGCAACATAGGTTGACACGACTTGTTTAATAAACGGGTTAAACGTGTGTTTTAACGGGTTAGCCGGTTGACTCGAAACCCACCCGTTTAATAAACGAGTCATAACGGGTTGACCCGAAAATTACCCAATTATTAATCGTGCGGGTTCGAGTCGTGTTTTTTTTCGTGCGGGTTTCGAGTCGTGTAGGAAATTGCCACCCCTAATCGAAGCTGTGGGGAGGGGGGGTTGGAGGTTAGGCTGGAAGGCAGGGGTATATCAAAGAAGATGAGTGTTTTTTTTGTGGGGGGGAGGGGGGGGGTGGTTTTGATTTTTTATTGGTTTTTATATTTTATTTTATTATTTTTCATTTACTTTATTAATTTTATTTCTTATGTGGAGTCCACATCAATTAAAAAATAGGTCCCATTTTTGCCACATCAGCATTTAACAGATTAACTAATGGTTTGGCTAATGAAAGGGGTAAATTGTAGGGTTTCCAAAAGTTTGAGTATATACTTGTAAATGCCTCTAAAGTTGGGTATGAACTTGAAAATGACCCTATAATTTAAGGGGTTTTATGCAGTTTGTCCTTTTTTTAAATAGGTTTCGTTTTTTTTTTTTGTGTGGCTAAAGCTAAGAAGGGGAGGGGAAAACTCACACACATGTAGGATTTTCAGCCGTTTTACCCCCTAAACTATGACCCTAATTAGATTTAACCCCTCGAACCAAAAAGTCAACTAATTTAGCACTTGAATTTATTAAAGCAACTAATTTAGCCCTTGCTATTAATTTTTTCAAATTTTCATCCACTTTCCCATCTAAAAATCAAGTGATTTACTTCTTTTATTATTATTATTAAGGGCTAACGTCAAAAGACTCCCTGAAGATTTGGGGTCATTCTCAATATGGGACCCCTAGTTTCAATTTATCAATTTACACCCTATGGTTTTCAAATTTGACCAATTTAACCCTTCCGTTAAGCTGACAGTTTGGTCAGATGTTAAGTGATGACGTGTCCATTGTGGGACCCACCCACTAACCAATCCAATATATAAAATAACATAAAATAAAACAATAAAATAACATAAAATAAATTTAAAAAACCAAAGAGTTGCAGACCCCAGCCCTTCTTTACAACCCTAAGCTTCATTGGCTTCCATGTCATCATCCTCCAACACTCTTCGACTACTCACTCCGCACCCGAGTCCTTGGACCAAGTCGGTGACTTGGACTTCAACTCCGAGTTCGACCCCTTCCCATCCTTAAATCTCCTTACCGAAGATCTAACCCTAGACTGTTCGCTCCCCCAATCTCTCGAATTCAACCACGACGACGACCTCACATCCCTCAACGTCTTCCCTCATCTCTCCTTAAACTCCTTCCCAAACCTTCACGCCTCTCCCAGTCCCGCTTAAATCGAAACCCTTTCAGAAACTTCGTTGACAGCCTCCTGGACACGGATAAGCTTCTCGACCTATGCATCAAGTTACGATCATACCTTCCGCGATCTTTATGTGAGGAAGAAGAGGAAACAAGTAATAGGACCCTTAGCTA
This sequence comes from Prunus avium, assembly GCF_965620075.1. Classification (NCBI taxonomy): domain Eukaryota; kingdom Viridiplantae; phylum Streptophyta; class Magnoliopsida; order Rosales; family Rosaceae; genus Prunus; species Prunus avium. The sequence continues at coordinate 6,083,887 of NC_142290.1, forward strand.
GAAAAAGTAAAGAAGGAATTTCAGAAATTAAAAAAAAGGACATTTTCATTCATAAGAAAACTTCTGTACTCGACTACTGAGTACTTATACAATGCCACTAGCCTAGACACGTGGCTAGCCAGCTGGAAGGAGGATAATGGCCTTCCTAACTTTACGGAAAATGAATCTAAGCTATTACAAGGAAATGGGATAGTATTATGTGATCTTGAGGGGTGAAGGTCCTTTCAACTCCTACCCCGTTAAGAACAGACTTGTCCTTAAGGCTAAAAATGAGGAAAAAGAAGTTGAATATCTGAGGCTTCCTCCCACATAGCATCTTCAGCTGGGAAACCTGCCCGTTGAATAAGCCAACGAACCATTGGGAGGTTTTTATGTTTAAAGAGTCCACAATTCAGAATTTTCTCAAGTACCCAGTGAGGAGAACCATCAGTTGACATAGGTGGAAGGGATGAAGATGGAGTAATCTTGTCACCTATCTTCTTCTTGAGTAAAGAGACGTGAAAGACATTGTGAATTCGAGAGCCCTGGGGTAATACCAATTTATAAGCCACTGATCCAATCTGAGCAACAATCTTATAAGGACCATAGAAACGGGGGGAAAGTTTCAGACAATGAGTGCTTCCCATCGAAGCTTGGCGATATGGTTGTAAGTGCAAAAATACCCAGTCCCCTGCTGCAAAATGGCGTTCAATGCGTTTATGATTGGCAAAGAATGACATACGTTCTTGTGCAACTTGCAAATTGTGACGCAATTACCTAGTCCCCCAGTTACCATTCCATATACGCTCTCTCATAGCGAAATCGACAGCAGCAACTGCAATAGAACCAGGGGAATAAAAATCAACCGAAGGAGGAGGTTGGCCATACACTGCTTAGAAGGGAGTCATCTTAATAGTGCAACGATAAGTGGTGTTATACCACCATTCCGCCCATGGCAGCCACTGGATCCATGAAGTAGGTGTGACACCCCAACCAAATTTAATCATTTATTCATTTTATTCACTTTGATTCAATTTATTCAATGGTGAAATTACAATTTTGCCCTTAGAGTAAGGTCACGTTAGTCACTTTTTGATTCGTAAGGATTTTTGGGATTTGAGTGACACCATTGCCTAGAGCTTGTCAATACGAGTTCGTAGACATGTAGTGGACCCAAATTGGAGTTTTAACGAAGAAGTTACAGTCAACGGAAGTGCAGTGGCACAACCATAATTTTTTCAAAGTCGGATTTTTAAAAACTCAGGTCAGCCTTCTCTCTCTTGTCTCTCTCCTCCCCCAATTCCCTCTCTTCCCTCGCGACAAAACTAGCGGCCGACAACTTTGACCCTTGACATCTCCACCATCCAACCGCTGCTAGTCACGAGATGACCACCAAAAGGACCAGCCAGCCCCTTCTTTCTGTTCCTCCCCTTCTCCAACGAGCCTAGCCGCTCCAGTTCCGGCGGGAGCTCGAAAAAGGCCTGGTTTTCCTCTGAATTTCCAAATGCCGTTTCCAGCTGCTCCGACAATGGAATTCATCGATCCAGGTACACTTTCTCACCCTTCCAACGAGCTCTAGCTTTCTAGTCAGGTGGTTTGGGTCAATTTTGGGGTTTTGAAGGTCAATCTAGGACCTAGGTTTTGACCGGTTTTTGAGTCAATTTTTCGACAAGTTCCGACCACTTTTTGGCCATGGTCCAAGAACCAAAAATGCTCCCCTTGTTAGTCTAAAACGTTGGATATAGGTTTTGTTAGGTGATTTGAGAAATTTCTGTTGCCGGAAATTTCTCAAGCCACCCAATATTGTGTTCTAAAATGTTCCCCATATCATCCCGAGCATGACGGTATGCTCGGATTTGAATTTGGTTATCGTATGACAGTCGAACGGATTTACGCCTATTAGATGATATACGGGTTCGATATGTTCTGACCGTTGGATCAGCTCCATTTCCAAGTATGTTGTTCTCTGTACCTCTAAGATCGTGTCGGAACTCACATATTGAGAATCGGAGTCTCGGATACTCCAAATCAATGATTCAAAGGTTACGTAAACCAGTGATCTTCTGATCGTGCAATCAAGAGCGATCCGACTACTCGATCAAGACCAAACTTGTAGAACGGGTTTAGTAGACTTGGTTGAACCCATAGGAACTTTCGGATTGGAAATCGGAGGTCATGGGCCCCACGGGTTCGGCTGACCATATTTGGGAAGTTTGACCACTCGGTTGACCGAGAGTCTTCCGAGGCTATTCCACCTTTTGAAACGCGTAGTTGGACCTTAGAAACTCCATGTTCGTTGTACACACACTTTGAGTCCCGGAAAAAGTATGAGTTGGTTTTAAAGTTCTCGTTCGAAGTTCTTTATTTAATTTAGTCCTCGTATTCTTCAATAGGTACTCAGGCTCAGCGTGCTCAGCAAGCATGGCCCTCTCAGGGTCACGCAGTTTCAGACTTTCTGTGAGTGGACTTTGTTTTGAATAAGTATTATTTTCAAAGATTAGATTACCATGCATTCAAATTGGATTATTTTGACTATGGAGTTTATATATTGTTTTAAATATGGAATTAGCGATTACTTTGATATTTGAAGTTTATGATTATTTTGGTTAATATGCTGTGAGAAGTTGTTATTTACAGTATGATTAAATAACTAGGCAAATGGTTTATGAGAGTGGGTACTTTGTTGATTGTTATGTGAGTTTCATATTTGCCCCATGATAAGTACCCTCCCCTGGTTATTTTACCCACACATGGCGTTAGATTTTCCGACGTGTAGGCTCACTTGGTTGTTAGTACTTTATCACGTGGCATTGGATTTTCCAACATGTGGTAAAGCAGTTTGCGCGCGTAGGACATGGTTTGGTTTGATTTGGCCGCTCGTGGCGTTGGATTTTCCGACGTGTGTGCTGTAGAGTGGTAGTCCCTCGGTTGGACAACTCATCCCTAGACACAAGGTAGAAAGTTGAAACACTAAGGGCTAGTCAAACAATCCCTGTGTTAGATTGTTTTCCCCCGGTACTTGAGATGGTGTGAGCTTGTCGTATATGGATATTATATGTATATTTATGAATTTTGGGGCGTATATCTATACAGTCATGAGAGTTTTCATGGTCTATATGTATATAATTATATATTTATACGCTTAATTTCGGGAGTCTGAAAGTACCTCAATTTCATACTGACTACGTATGAATGGTTTCAATTACATGTTTTTAGCATCGTTTTCCAAACGGTGGGGTTAGGATGTTGTTTTTGTCCACTCACAATTTTTCAGTTTTGCGCCCCCCCAGGCAGTAGCTAGATCTGAGGCAAGCAGCCGAACCAACACTTGTACTTCCGAGCCCTGAACTTCTGTAGGGCAACCTCTATTTGTTTTCATTTCTGTTGAACATTTGTATTCGGTTGTAAACTGAATTTCCTTAGAATTGCTCTGTTATCGCCCATGTTAGGGTTGGAATTAAGGCTGGAGGCCTATCCTGTAAACTGTGTGTTTTTATTTTGTGCGTGCTGCTGGTTGTGAACTCTTTTACTGTGTTTTGACAGGTTGAATTTTTTGGGAAACGTCTGTTTTTCAAGGGAGACTACTGAAATTTCGGCAGAAAGTCTCAACCCTCTTTTCCTTTGTTTGGATAAGAGGATGACGTTAGTAAGTGGGCCGGGCATCGGGTGGATGTCGGAAAAACTGTCAGTAGGTTTATCGCCAATATAGCAACGAAGATAGTGCTTCAAGGTTCTATTAAGAACTTCAGTTTGCTCGTCGAATTATGGGTTATCGATTGTCCAAAACTAGCTTGTGAAAGTAGGATCATGGTCACTGACAATTGAACGTGGCATTCCATGTAAACGGAAGACTTCACGCATGAAAACCTCTGCCACTTGAGAAGCCGTGTAAGGGTGTGTGATTGGAACAACATGGCCATACTTAGAAAGGCGATCCACAACTACTAGTATGGCATTTTTTTCCTTTGTTTGCTGGCAGGCCTTCAATGAAATCCATAGAGATATCTTTGTAAATGTAAACCTGGATGGATCAATGTTAAAATGCAATATGCAAGATTGATATGTGATTCAATCCTTGTACTACACAGCAAAATAAAAATCAGAACACAACAAACTGAGAAAATAAACGACGACAAAGTATTTGTACGAAATCTCGCACGAGAAAAAAACCCTCCACACAGGAGAGAAAAACCTCAAGGCACACAGCCAATTTCACTAAAAACTTGAGGACATATACAAGACTCAATTGATACTGTCTTGCACCACAAAAGAAGATTGATCAAATACTCTTGTCTTGTACGAACACGTCCACTTCACTTTCTCTTGGATGAACACCAATTCACGCAGGTTGATCTTCCTCACAAGCAAAGCTTCCACAAAGTTCCACGATGAATGAATGATATGTTATGCTCTCAGACTATCACCTAGATAAATCTAAAAACCTAACAGCCTTTTATCTCTCTCCCTTAATCTTATAAAACAATCTCACGATTTTTATTTGAGTGCAACGAAGGGGAGTAGAGAAAAATGTCCAGCCCAACCCTTTATATACTAGGTTAACTCTTTTACCTAATAAATAAAGAGATTGGCCTTATTTAAAACTCTTCCTTATTTAAGACTCTATGCAGATTTGTATAGACTTTATACCAAAGTAATCTTTAATTAGGAATACAAATCCTATATGAATGCAAATGATTCTTACCAGAAAAGAGCTTTGCCGTGTAACACTAGTCAATCATGCTCCTCATGTGCCGCAAGCTCCAACGTCGTAAGTTACAATTAATTCTAAAACTAGGAAAACCAACTTACAGACTCTTCACATTTGCTAGGAAATAGCCAATAAAAAAAAAACTCTTTCAATCTCTCCCTTTGGCATTTCCTAGACAAAATTCCCAATGAAAAAGAAATAATAGTTGTTCCAGAGAATTACATTTATCTGCACAAACACAAACTACCGGTGAAGCACAAAAGATATATTTGCAGAACAGTTTAAAAGATCTACCGAACATATTCTCCCCCTGAATCTAACACACAAAACATATTACTACTCCCCCTTTTTGTCAAGGGAAAGCCAAGGAAACCAATGAACAGAGATCAAAGGCAGCGGATCAATGATCACAAAACTAAGGTATGCCATGCCAGTAAATGGTAGTTCAAATTGCCAGTAAAGAGAGAAAGAGATAGATATGCATGAGATAAAAAGAAGTAGAATGCCAATCCCAAAGTGCAGTACTAGTTCCTCTTAGGCACAGCATACAGGATAGTCCATTTAGTTTAACTAAAACCACAAGAGATAAGAGGAAATTTAAAAACTAGATAACCAAGGGAAAAGTATGGGAATTTTAAACAGCTTGTGTGAGGAAGTGTAAGTGTGTCTCAAGAGTGTGGGATTAAAGAACCATAGTCAACACCCCTTACGAACCAAAAGAGCCCATACAAACTAGTTGTTTTGTCCAAAATCGGGCATTCTAATTGACACAGATGCTATCAGTTGTCACAATGTTTAGACGTTTGCATATCCTCATTGTGTGCCTTGCATCATTTATTGGAGACACATTATTGCTAGCGGTTGTCACAATGGTGAGACGTTCACATATCTTCATTGTGTGCCTTGCATCATGTATTTGAGACACATTATTGCTAGCGGTTGTCACAACGGTGAGACGTTTACATATCTTCGTTGTGTGCCTTGCAACTTGAACTTTCTACTGCAAGGCTTAGACAGGAGACCAAATAAATATTATTGTAATTGCAGTACATGTTTTTTTTTTTTTTTTTTTTTTTTTTTTTTTTCTTCAGCATAGTGCTTATGGTCAACCAGAGTAGGAAAAAAACTAGCGTAAGTGCCCCACTAATCAACAAGGTATGATTGATCATGAATTCATACCCCCACAAACACTTGAGATAGTGAGAAACTGAGACATGACAAAACAGACAAAATAGGGAATATCAATATTAGGTTCTTGATAGACAAAATACCACCTTATCTCTAATGGAGTAGTGAAACCACAATAGTAATCCAATCTGAGATCAAAAGAATCGTAGCAGCACAGAGGGATTAACAAGAATTTTATATATGTATATATAGAAAGACACATATGCAGACGAAAGACATGCATTACTGGCATTTTGAGAACTACACAATCAGGCAATGGAGCACACACCAATGGATTGTCTGAGATGTTCATATCGATTATTATCAAGTGGTTTTGTGAAGATATCAGCAAGTTGTTTATCTGTGGGAATATATTCCAATGCAAGAAGATCATCTTCTACAAGATCACGTATAAAGTGATGCCTTATATCAATGTGTTTAGTGCGAGAGTGCTCAACAGGATTCTTTGAGATATTAATTGCACTTTGGTTATCGCAAAAAATGATCAACGTACCTTGTACTATACCATAGTCACACAACATCTGCTTCATCCATAACAATTGTGTGCAGCAGCTACCAGCAGCTATATATTCAGCCTCGGCGGTGGAGAGTGAGACACAATTTTGTTTCTTACTATGCCACGCAACTAGGTTGTTTCCTAGATAAAAACAGCCTCCTGAAGTGCTTTTTCTATCATCTATATTACCAGCCCAATCTGCATCCGAAAATCCTGCAATTTCCACATTTGAGTCAAAGGAATAATGAATTCCAAAATATAAAGTCCCACTTATATATCGTATTATTCTTTTAACAGCAACCAAATGTGATTGTTTAGGACATGCTTGAAATCTTGCACAAACACCAACACTAAAGGAAATGTCAGGACGACTAGCAGTAAGATATAGTAAACTCCCTATCATGCTTCTGTACAACGTTTGATCAATTGGTTCTCCAGTAGGATCTTTGTGGAGCTTCGCTGTGGAGCTCATGGGATTTCTCACAGGTTTGGCACTTTCCAAACCAAACTTAGCGACAAGATCCTTTGCATATTTTGTTTGGGACAGAAACATTCCATCTTTCAATTGTTGAACCTGCAAACCAAGAAAGTAATTCAATTCTCCACACATACTCATCTCAAATTCATTACTCATAATATTAGTAAATTCAGAAACTAGAAAATTTGAGGTGGAACCAAACACAATATCATCCACATAAACTTGAGCAACAACGAAATCACTTTTAACCCGTTTGACAAACAAAGTTTTGTCAATTGCTCCTCTGGTGTAGCCATTTTGAAGCAAATAAGATGACAGCCTCTCATACCAAGTCCGAGGTGCTTGTTTCAAACCATACAATGCTTTCTTTAGTCGGTAAACATGATCAGGATGAGAATGATCTTTGAATCCAGCTGGCTGTTCCACGTAAACTTCTTCCTGCAAGACCCCATTCAGAAACGCACTTTTGACATCCATCTGGTACAGCTTGATCCTGAGATGGCATGCAATTGCTAGCAATAATCTTACTGATTCCAATCTTGCTACAGGAGCAAAAGTTTCATCAAAGTCAAGTCCTTCCACTTGAGTGTAACCTTGAGCAACCAATCTAGCTTTATTGCGAATTACCTTCCCTTTCTCATCAGTCTTGTTTCTAAAAATCCACTTTGTACCAATAACATTTGCATCCTTGGGCCGTGGAACTAAGTACCAAACATCATTCCTTTCGAACTGGTTTAACTCCTCTTGAATAGCTAAGATCCAATCATTGTCAACTATGGCTTCTTTGACATTTTTTGGCTCAATCTGAGAGACATAACACAAGTAGCTTATTTCTTCAACATCTTGACTTCGAGTTCTCATTTTATCATTAAGCTTCCCAATGATGTTTTCTGGCTTGTGATCTCTTTTTACTTGCTTAGCTCCAATTCTAAGTGTTTGAGATGATGTGTCATGAATGTCTTCTGAGTTTGTGATACTTAAAGCGTCATTCGCTGCTTGAACTTGATCACACCTACTTTCTGTTTGTATTTCACTGAGATCATCATCATCATTTATCTGTTTGACATGCTTCAAATCAGAATCATTAATCACAACATTTATGGACTCCATTACAGACTTAGTTCGAGTGTTGTAGACCCTATACGCCTTGCTAGTTAAAGAATAACCAAGAAAAATACCAATGTCACTTCTAGAGTCAAATTTTGCGAGATGTTCCCTATCTTTATATATATAACATGTACTCCCAAAAACTCTCAAATGATTCACATTAGGCTTCTTTCCTTTCCAAAGTTCATAAGGAGTTGCTGTTGACTTTGGTCTTAAATAAACTCTGTTAGCAGTATAGCAAGCAGAACTTATTGCCTCAGCCCAAAAATATTTCGCCAAATTTGCAGAATTAAGCATTACTCTACTCATGTCAAGCAAAACTCTATTTTTCCTTTCAACCACCCCATTTTGTTGAGGTGTAATAGGAGCAGAAAACTCATGTGAAATGCCATGTTCATCACAAAATTCAGAAAATAGATGATTCTCAAATTCTGTCCCATGATCTGTCCTTAGTCTAATGAGGTTATCATGTTTTTCATTCTGAATTTTCATGCATAAAATAGAGAAAGATTTAAATGCTTCAGATTTATCATGCAAGAAAGCAACCCATGTAAAGCGAGTGAAATCATCCACAAGAACCAGTATATACTTTTTACCTCCCAAACTTAATGTTTGCATTGGACCAACCAAGTCCATATGCATAAGTTCCAACGGTTTTGATGTGGATGAGAAGTTGGTGGGACTGTGTGAGCTTTTGGTCTGCTTTCCTATTTGACAATCACCACAAACTCCTTCTTGTTTTCCACTTAATGTGGGCAGCCCCCTTACATATTCTTTCTTTGAAATTTTGAATAGATCTCTGAAATTCATGTGTCCTAATCTTCGATGCCATAGATTAGTGATATTGTTTTCAACCCTGTAGCAAACATTCAAACCATTAGCCATAGTACAATAGCAATTATCATCAGACCTTGGTCCACGAATGACATTTTCACCTGTTTTTGTACTTACTATGCATTCAATTTCGTCAAATGTAACCTTACCAAAATCATCACATAGTTGACTAATACTCATAAGGTTTGCAGTAAGGTTTTCAACAAGTAAAACATTATGCAAAGTAGGTAAACCAGGGGCTGTAACCGTACCTTCACCTGAAACCTTGGTTTTCTTACCATCACCAAAGGTTACTGTGCCTCTTACCTTTTTATCTGAGAATGTCTGAAACCAACGTGTATCACTTGTCATATGCCTTGAACAACCACTGTCAAAATACCACTTGTTAGGGTTGCAAGAATCCAAGGCAGTAAAGGCAACAAAGCATTTGAAATCATTGGACTTAATTGAAGAATGAGCAAGTAAGCAGCAATGTGATTCATTCATTGATTTAGTCCTTTTCTTTTCTCTCCACACAAGTTTCATCTTACGTAACCATGAATTTGAAATATGAACAAGTTTAGACAGCCTATTCGCTTCTCTCAAGAGATTTGAGAGATGTGTACGTGCTGCACCAATAGAAAACTTATCAGAATGTTTCAAATATTTTTTGTCACAAAAAGGTCGAATATGACCTACCTCACCGCAAGCATGACAGGTAAGAACACAAGTCTTAGGCATAGCACACATACCTGAAGCTTTCACAAATTTTGTTCCTGAAGAACTATTGGTAGAGCCATCAAAACCCAAACCAGTTTTATCTTCACTGGATTTTCCAATACTGAGCATTTTGTCAATCTTTTCTGCGCCAATTGTTAATCTTATGATTTTTTCTTTAGACGCCTCAAGTTGTGAAGTCAGTGACTTGTTTTCTTTCTCAAGTTCAGACAATCAAGATTGAAACACAGTTTCGATCTTACTTTTCTCAGTTTCCAGATTTTTCAATTTTTCTTTCATATCAGAATTATGCTTTCTAATTTTGACAGAGACATGATAAAGTTCATTATATTTTTGAAGTATTTCTTCGGCATCAAGCTCCTGACTATCAGATTCCTCTGTATCAGCAATATTTGCAAATCCCACAAATGCAACTATCTCACTGTCAGAATCTGAATCTGATTCACTATCACTCCAAGTACTCTTCATGGCTTTGTTTTTTTCAGATTTTAATTTCTTCAAGGTATTAGCACATTCTTTTGCCTCATGTCCAAAACCCTGACATTCATAACATTTTCGACCCTCAGTTTGTTTAATAAGTCTGGAACCTTTTTCAGAATTAAAATTGTTGGACTTAAAGGGTTTCGATCCTGAACTTGTTCCTTTTCCCTTAAAGTTTTTACTCTTGAGAAATTTTTGAAACTGTCTAGTGATTAGAGCAAATTCCTCATCACCAATTTCCTCACTTTCTTCACACTCTTCTTTTATAGCTTTTAGAGCAATGTTTTTACTCCTTTTCACAGTAGGAAGCTCCATTTCATAGGTTTTCAAAGACCCAACTAATTCAGCAATTTTCATTGTGTTTAAGTCTCTAACTTCTTCAATTGCTGTTTTCTTAGGTTGAAACCTAGAAGGTAGTGATCTAAGTACCTTTTTGACAACTCTAGATTCAGGAATTTTATCTCCAAGATTAGCACAAGCATTGACAATATTATTTAACTTAGCATAGAAATCGGAAAAGGTTTCATCTTCTTCCATTCTAATAATTTCAAACTGAGTGACATACCTTTGAAGCTTTGACTCTTTAACAGCATTTGTTCCTTCATATGTGACCTGCAAGATATCCCAAGCCTCCTTGGAGGTCTCACAATTTGAAATATTAGAGAATTGATCAGGAGATAAGGCAGTAAATAGAGCATTCAATCCTTTTTGATTATTCATGGAGTGAGTTTGATCAGCTAGTGTCCATTCTTCATTAGATTTGAGAACAACTTCCTCAGTGACAACATCACCATCTCCCTTACCTTCTTCAGACATTTTCTTTGATTTGTGTATTATAGTTTTGGTTGGAGGAGAGTAACCAAAAACTACCGTGTTCCAAACACAAGCATCTAGTGACCAAAGAAACGCCTTCATCTTTGCTTTCCAAGCACCATAGTTCTCACCATCAAAGTATGGTGGATGTGAGATTGATCCAGCTGCTCGATCCATCACAGTAGTCCCTAGGATCTCTCTAAATAAGTTAAGAGGACTGCTCTGATACCAATTGTAAATGTAAACCTGGATGGATCAATGTTAAAATGCAATATGCAAGATTGATATGTGATTCAATCCTTGTACTACACAGCAAAATAAAAATCAGAACACAACAAACTGAGAAAATAAACGACGACAAAGTATTTGTACGAAATCTCGCACGAGAAAAAAACCCTCCACACAGGAGAGAAAAACCTCAAGGCACACAGCCAATTTCACTAAAAACTTGAGGACATATACAAGACTCAATTGATACTGTCTTGCACCACAAAAGAAGATTGATCAAATACTCTTGTCTTGTACGAACACGTCCACTTCACTTTCTCTTGGATGAACACCAATTCACGCAGGTTGATCTTCCTCACAAGCAAAGCTTCCACAAAGTTCCACGATGAATGAATGATATGTTATGCTCTCAGACTATCACCTAGATAAATCTAAAAACCTAACAGCCTTTTATCTCTCTCCCTTAATCTTATAAAACAATCTCACGATTTTTATTTGAGTGCAACGAAGGGGAGTAGAGAAAAACGTCCAGCCCAACCCTTTATATACTAGGTTAACTCTTTTACCTAATAAATAAAGAGATTGGCCTTATTTAAAACTCTTCCTTATTTAAGACTCTATGCAGATTTGTATAGACTTTATACCAAAGTAATCTTTAATTAGGAATACAAATCCTATATGAATGCAAATGATTCTTACCAGAAAAGAGCTTTGCCGTGTAACACTAGTCAATCATGCTCCTCATGTGCCGCAAGCTCCAACGTCGTAAGTTACAATTAATTCTAAAACTAGGAAAACCAACTTACAGACTCTTTACATTTGCTAGGAAATAGCCAATAAAAAAAAAAAACTCTTTCAATCTTGCCACACGGAATCAGGGATTAGCAATGGTTGAAGAAGGCCCGGAGGGTGCAAGGCTTCATAGTTCTGGCGTTGGGACGTATCGCATGCTGCGACAAAGGCTTTTACATCTTTCTTTAATCCCGGCCAGCTAAAACTACGTAAGATCCTTTTATAAGTACGAAACTGACCTGAGTGGCCTGCTACTGGACTTGAGTGAAATTCTTCCAAGATTAAGGCTCGCCATTTGGCAGAGGATGGAACAAAGACACGACCCTTGTAATATAAGCAATTGTCCTTCCATAAATAATGAGGCTTAGCATCGGTGTTGGCTTGAAGAGTCTGAATAAGCTGTTGAGTTTCTTGATCCACTGCATAGTCTTGAATAATCTGCGGAAGACAATCAAAGACTGGGGTAGATAGTCCCATAAGTGCCAACAATTCTGTTTTATGGGATAATGCATCAGGACCAGCATTGTTTGTTCCAGTCCTATATTGGATGTCATAGTTATAGCCAAGAAGCTTCAACAACCACTTTTCTTGAGTTGGGGTCGTTATACGCTGCTCCAAAAAATGCTTAATCGTGTTGTGATCGGTGAGTATGGTAAACCGTTGGCCTAATAGATAAGGGTGCCAATGTTGCACGGCAAGGACAACGCCCAACATCTCTTTGTCATAGACTGAAAAGGTGCAATGTTTGTCCGACAAGGCTTTACTGAGATAAGCAATTGGGTGCTGTTCTTGAGACAAAATATCTCTAATTCCCCTATTCGAAGCATCACACTCCACCACGAATTTTTTTGAAAAATCAGGTAATGCGAGAACAGGGGTGGTTGTCAAGGCTGTTTTGAGTTCTTGAAACGCCAGCTCTGCTGTTGGGTGCCATTGAAAGCTATCCTTGTGAAGCATATCAGTTAATGGCTTGGAAATGTGTCTAAAATTCCTCACAAATTTCCGGTAGTAGCCTGCAAGGTGTAGAAATCCACACCCTTCACGGTTGTGGGTTTTGGCCAATCCACAATACATTGGATCTTTTTCTGATCTACAACCACATCTACTGCTGAAATTGTGTGACCCAAATAATCGATTGTAGATTGGGCAATTGAGCACTTCGATGCTTTGACCTTCTATTTATTAGACTTTAAAACCTCAAAAACAATGGTTAGATGTAAGATGTGTTCTCCCAAGGTCTTACTACACACAAGTATGTCATCAAAAAATACAACGACAAACTTACTCAAATAAGGGCGGAAGATGTCATTCATAAGAGCTTGGAAGGTTGATGGAGCGTTGGATAGTCCAAAGGGCATGACCAAGAATTCATAATGCCCTTAACGAGTCCTGAATGCAATTTTAGGCACATCCTTTGGCCACATTATGATTTGGTGGTAACCTGACCGTAAATCAAGCTTGGAAAACCATGTGGCTCCATGTAATTCATCTAGAAATTCATCAATAATGGGAATCAAAAATTTATCCTTCACAGTGATCAGGTTTAAGGCACGATAATCAACACAAAACCTCTAAGTGCTCTCGTTCTTCAAGACTATTAACACTGGAGATGAGAAAGGACTAGAGTTGTGTTTTATGATGCCTACTTGTAACATAGTTGCCACCTGTGATTCGATCTCAGTTTTTTGACTGTGAGGGTAGCGATAAGGCCTCACATTCACTGGCCCAGCTCATGTGTGGTGGTAAGCCTATGCAATCTTCAAAAAGGTTTGCAAATTGGTCCATTAGGGTATGAACCTGTAGGGAATTGGATGTTTTCAATCTAGTACCCTGCTCTAGGTTACTCAAAAATCCCATAAAACTTTCATCTTTCTCAAATAGGGCCAACGTGGGTAAGGGTTGTGAAAGAGAAAATTTGTTGCACGTTTTGTTTCCTAATAAATGATAATTGCACCCACTGACAGTAAATTCCATTACCCTCTTTTCAAAATGCCACCCAATCCATCCAAGGGTTTCCAACCACTCCACTCCAAGAACCAGATCACAACTAGAAACAGATAATAACTGATAACATTCTTAAATTTGTAGCCTTGGAGATTCACTTCCACATCATAAACTACACCCAGTGTACTGTATGACTGACCCGTGGCGACAACTATGCGCTCTGTTGTTGTAAAATTGATGGTTTTATGCAATTGTTGAGCTACCTTTGGATTGAGGAAATTGTGGTCTGCTCCTGAGCCAATGAACACTAATATGGGAATCCCTTCAATTGTGCCTTGTAACTTCATGGAACGACCCCTTGTCCTCTTCCTAGTTGCGATGGCATGTAAATTGATATGGAAATCATCAGTATGTGGCAGTTCGTTCTCCTTGGTGACATGAGTTATCCTACTAGCTGGTTCTGCATCTCCTTCCACCTCCTACTCTGACTCAATCATCAATATTTGGGGTTGTTTGCAACGATGGCCAGGCACATAAGGCTTGTCACAACTGAAACAAAGCCCATTTTGTCGTCGATCTTGTAATTATGCTTGGCTGCAACGATAAATGGGGCGGCTAGTTTGAAGTGAGTCACTAGGGGTTTTTAACGATGGTCCAAGTGGGGTTGACTGGGTTCTGAATCGAGTAGATTGAATTTGGGGAGTGAATCTAAGATTGGTGGCTCTTGGGCTTGTATTTGTCTTCCGGCTCATCTGTTTGTTCTCAAATATTTGGGCCAATTCCATGGACTGTGCCAAAGTCTAGGGTTCAAGAGCCAAAACATCATCTTGGATATCCTCCTTGAGTCCACCCACGAAAACCCCCAACAATTGTTCGTATGTCCAACCCACTGCCCTACACAATAACTTAATGAACAAGGCCACGAATTCCAGCGCACCGTTCCCGTTTGACGGATGTGAGACAGTCCCACATTGGCGTTTAGGGTCTCCCTCGGTCCAAACCTTTACAGCAACATCTCCGAAAATATGATCCACGAGTCATGAGGATAGTGTGACTCAAACCATTTCATCCACAACGCTGCGTCTCCCCCTAAATGCATCGCAGCGACCAACACCTTTCGATGTTCTTCCACCTCATGATATTCCAGAAATCTTTCCGCCATAACCAACCATCCATACGGGTCTTCTCCATAGAAATGTGGAAGATCCAATTTCATGGGTTTCATTGAACTGAACTGAGAAAAAAGAGTAAGCAGGGGATGTGGGCTGGGTGTGTAGTGCGGCAGTTGTGTCACGGGAATAAAGCTTGGAAACGTCGTTGTGGGAATATTGGTGTGAATCTGAGGGTTGGTGGTTCAGAGTGATGGTTGACCAAAACTTGGGGCTGTAACCACTGAAAAGCTCGGCAAGGTCTGGGTTGTTAGTGCCCCTGTGTTGATAGTAAATTGTGGTTGTGACATCGAAGCCACCAGTGGCCACTTTTGAGCCCCATAGCTAATGGTGGGTCTTGATGGTGAAATCGACCAAGCTGGTGCATATGATGTTGATGATCCTAACGGTGGCTGTGGGGAAATCGTGAATGATGGTTGCTCTGGTCGGGGGTGTGGTGAGTTCTGAGGTCGAAGTGCACGAAATTCTTCCATCACCATCCTTTGAAAGCTAGCGTTCTGGGCTTGGTTCTCACTAATTGTTGCAAGCATTTTCAACATCTCCAAAATGTTGGTCTGTACTTCGTCTTGACGCCCGGATATGGCTGTCACCGTATTATGAAATTCTTGGAGCTGTGCCTCCAACCGGTGATGCTGGACGTCCATTTCGGCCTCCGTCACGGATGCTAGCTCCGCCGCCACATTCGTAAGGCCCTTTCTTCCCATGGAAAGAAACCTAGCTCAGGTACCAAATAATAGGACCCTTAGCTAGAAAAAGTAAAGAAGGAATTTCTGGAAAATACAAATATTTAATTTTGGTTTTATGTATTTAATTTTTATTTTATTCGAAAATACAAATATACTCTTAGTATTAAGCGAGAATTGGATGAATAATCTAAAATCTAACAGTAAGGCTAATCGACCATTTTCAATTCATTCGGGTGTTAAATTGGCTGACTTTTTTGTTCAGGGGGTTAAGTTCGATTGGGGTCCTAATTCGCTACCCGAGAGGGGGAGGGGGTGGTGGATTCGGTTTTCATTAGTGTGAGTAAATTTTCGTACACCCTGTTAATGTATGCATTTTGAGTATTTCTTTTGGCTTCCCTTGACAATTTTGTAATAGGATTTTTATTGTTTTTATCAAGCTCAAGTTTAGATTAAGAATAGCTTCTCTAGGTGTTCTTAACTATCAACTATCCTATGGAGGCTCAAGCAAATTGACAAAGGTAAATTGTGCATTGCATCATTGCATTAAATTAATTTCATTAATGATGACTAGTCATCTGTTTCTCGTATGACTAGTCATCCTTGCTCTGTAGGATTTCCAGCTGGATAACCAACTCTCTTGTCCTATTCTCCATTCCCTCTCTGCTGCCATGTGTCGATTCTGACCTAGGGAATTTTTGTGTGTAAAGGCCAAACAATTCCTTATTTGGCAGCCGTCTCTTTTGGGTGGAAGTTTTGGAAAGTTTTGCTTGCTCTTTCTCCTCTTCTTCCTCATGAGAGAACCATCTCATTTTCATCTATGAGTTTTTTCCAAATTGATTTCCTTTTGAAATTCGAATATGCATCTAGCTCATTAAAACACTCTATCATTTATATCTAGGTCAGATTCAAGACTGATTTCTTCAAGAGTATGGTTTCTTGAAGAAATTGGTCATTCTCCCTTGAATCCAATTTTGGTTTCTGTCTGAGTTAGAACTTGTGAGCTAGTACCATGGGATGAACGAGCTGGAGAAGGAGCTGCCATTGCCATGAAGAACTGAGCTTCAAGCTTAGCTAAGTTGGAGAAGAAGATTGCACAAAGGAGGCATAGCTCATCTTCCTAAATAGATATAGTCTTGAGCTTGCTTGTGTTCCTTTGTAAGAATCTTTTTCTACTTAGTGGATTGCCTGGTCGGTTTATGACCCCTAGTTTTTCCCAATGGTGGGTTTCTGGGTGAACAATTTCTGATTTGCAACTCTGTTATTTTTCTGGGTTTATGCTCTTGGTGGTTGACTAGTCATTGAATGAATTCTGGGTTTGTGTCATTGTAGTTGACTAGTCATCTGTATCTGCTGTTTGATGTTTACTTGGTTATAATGATTTCACACACTTTCACCATAGTTGTTGCTAGCACAGGGGATGCCTAGATTGACGGGTCCTTCTGAGTGCCTAGGTTGTCACTAGTATTTTTCTAAGGTTGCGGGTACATTGTGGCATGCTCTGTGTGTTTTCTTGATTGTGATTGTTCATCACTAGCAGTTGACTAGTCATAAGTGTTTTTGGTCAAGGACTAAAGTGTGTGTGAGGATTGTTGCATTTTGGTTGAGCATCGTAAAATTTACCCCTCGTCACCTAAGTACCATTTTCACACCCCCACAATATATAGCGGTTTATGATTTCTTAGACCCAAGACCCTCTCATTATTAGGCCAACATAACCCAACCCAAACTTTTTGTGACGGGTTGGGTTGGGTTGGGTTACCATGAAAGTTAATCATTTCAATTCATCAGTGTGAGTAAATTTCCATATACCCCCCCAATATATAGCGGTTTGTGATTTCTTAGACCCAAGACCCTCTCATTATTAGGCCAACATAACCCAACCCAAACTTTTTTTTTGATGGGTTGGGTTGGGTTGTGTTACCATGAAAGTTAATCATTTCAATTCATCAGTATGAGTAAATTGTCATAACCACCCCCCCCCCCCCCCCCCCCCCCCAAATATATAAAGGTTTATGATTTCTTAGACCCAAGACCTGCCAAACTTTTTTTTTTTTTTTTTAACTCAAGACTCACTAATTTTTATTAGATTAGATTACGGGTTGACCAGAAATTGTGCCCACCCATGTGATGTACCGTGCGGGTTCGAACTCAGGCCATTTGGGAGCACACTAGAGATCCAGGCCAATCCAATTAACACCTCATTAATCTTAATGGGTTTGTTAATAACTAGACTTGTTTTTTATATTTCTCATTTTCTTTTCTTCTTTTATGACATGTTTACTTATTAGGAATGGGTATTGGAATGATTCCAATTCATTCCTACTTCTCATGTCATTAACACATGGGTATAAAAATAAATTATGTAGGTTTTACCTTAAAATCGGTAATCGAGTACCCTTAAAATCAGGAATGGGATCAAGTAGGGGAAGTAGTTGATTCCCTTATCTAAATTCCCGATTCATGGCTTCCCCCATTCCTAGTAAGTAGATTATAGAATAACTAGTTCCTTGGCACACACTCACTCAAGTGTGTGCCAATTGAATTTTTTTTTTTTTTATAAATATAAATATTTTATTTTAAAATTTAAAAGAGAGAAATTAGGTATAATTGTGTGCCAAGAAAATAGCACTCATGGTCTTATTTTGTTTTTTTAAATAAAATACTATTAATTTTCCATATTACTCTCATTTAATAAATATGTTCATTTCTTAGTATACTGCTTTTAACATGGCTTTATAAATAATAGAGATTTTTTTATAATTTTTTGTATGTGAAAAATGGAAGGGGAAATTGAGTATAGTACCTTATGTGCAACGATAAATATTTTTAACCATTTGACTTGCAAAAAAGCCCAACATATGCACCATGTGACTTTCCTTTATAGATTTTTTGACAGATGAATGTGGCACATCAACGCTAAAAGTGAAGTTTGGTGTGATATTGTCAAAATCATTTTAGTACTAACAACATTTCACTCCATCGAGGTTTAGGCGTCGTATCGAAATGAGCCCTGAGGTTAGGGGTGTGCGTCAGATCGAAACCAATACAATTTAGTCAATCCACATCCGATCCAATATAAATTGGATTGTGATTTTTTCAATGCAATCAAATCATATTAGATGTTAAATTCAATCCAATCCGATCCAATTGATATTAGATTGGATTGGATTGGATGATTGGTTTTAATATTAAAAATGACAATAATGAAATATTAAACATTTATCTTTATGTTTAATATAATCAAACATATTAATAGACATAAATGTAAAATATAAATGAAATATTAAAGAAAATTATTTTCATTATATAATATATTAACCATAACTCCATTAAATGACTTAAAATATTCATAACCTTTTCAACAACAAATACCAACAAGAGCAAAATAAGCATAAAACTAACTAGGTTGGATTGGATTTGATTTGATTGGATTCTCATAAGCAATTCTTTCATCCGATCTAAACATGTCGGTTTTGAAAATTATAGATCTAGTCCAATCCGCCTTCGAAACCGATTAAAATTGGATTGAATTGGATTGGATTGGTCGGTTTGGGCGGATTGGATTGGATCTCGTACACCCCTACCTAAGGTTTCAATTTCATCCATTTTATACCTAACATTCCAAATTTGACTAATTCACACCGCCCATTAGATTGACCGTCTAGCCAGACATTAAATGTTGGCAATTGTGAGACCCACCACATATATTGATGGCCCAATCCAAATAGTCCATGTGAAGGGCATTTCATAAAAGAAAAAAAAACTGCACTTAGACTTGACCAAGGATTTGAAGTCGTTACCCCCTTTAACCCAACATCAATTCGATAGCTTCATACCAAAAAACAAAACACATCAATCCTAGAGGAAACTTCTCACAGAGTGTGCCCTACCTTCTATTGCAAAGAAGAAGATCAAAAAGTAATTTGATTCCTAGAATGGATGAAGAGGCGCTGATGTGTTGGTGTGGCAAGGCTGCTACAATTCGAACTTCTTGGACAAATTCAAATCCTAGGATGCGATTTTTCATCCGTGGAAAGGTATGTGAGGGTAAGAAGGGTTCTGGCTTTTGGGTATGGGTTGATCTGGAAATGTGTGACCCGTCAAAGGCCGTGATTCATGGGCTTCTAAAATTACGGAATAAGCTTGAGAAATCAGTGGTAAACCAATAAGCATAATAATCAAACCAATCAACACACCTATTGACATAATAGTTACGTCTTAGTTCACCATCGTGGTGCATTTAAATAGAAAATTCATCATTGTCTCATGCATGTCAAAAGCCACAAATCAATTTTCCAAATATAAAAAGACACAACTCAAACTTTCTGCATACAAAATCCAAACTTTCTATGTCAATATACACACACAACAGTGCATTACTGTCCACGTACAAAAGACAAACTTTAATTCCACATATAACACCTAACATTCACACCATTCGACCGACCAATTTTCCCTTATTAATTTCAAATAGTGATAGCAGATAATACCTAACTCAAAACTCACAATCAACATCCATTATAAAAAAAACCTTTGTTTCCAACATTCAATACACAAATACTCAGACTCTCTTAGCACATTCACTCAAAAAGCACAATCTGCCAAGAATCTTAGCATAGTAACCCATACATACCATAGCCAGGCTGGCCATATCATTTGGGACGAAGCACCCAACTTATATTTTTCAGATCTTATCCAAACCTCTGTTTTCAATTTGATTTTTGCACTGTATTAACTTTATTTCAAGATTTGGAAGAAACCTTCTCTCAATCTCAGTTGAAAACTAAAAAATGTTGAGTTGCTTTACTAATTTTTTTCCTTTTTTATTTAATTTTTATGTTTGATTTCATTGTCCAAGCTTCGGGTACTGGAACGTGTGCCAACTCTCTGAGTGCGAAATTTTTTCTTTCTTTCAAGAAATGCCCTTCACATGGACTATTTGCGGGGCCGACCTTGGGCTTGTGCGGTGGCCATGGGCCTCCAATTTGAGGGGGTTCAAAAAACATTTATACATATATACCACCCTAATTATAGAATTTCACATATACCATATACAACTTGGTAGGCCCATAATACATGTGTTTTTTTTAAGAGTTCGAAACTAAAAGGGCCCAAATAAAATCATCACAAATTGGCCCACAACTAAATAATTATACATGTATTTCTTTTAATATTCTACTTTTGTATTGCATGTATCTAATTTTAATTATATCATTCCAAATTTGCATAAAATCAGGTGGAGTTTCTTAAATTTTATTTTCAACATACCAAGCCTGAATAAAGCTTGCAAGACTGAGACTTTTTTATATAAGCATAAACCAGGTTTTATTGCTCTTTGTTTGCTATTTAGATTTTTTTTACAAATATTGGTAGTATTTTTGTTAATTGGTTGTGGTTGGTGTTATTTCTTTTCTTCATTGGTTGTACGTCTTTTATGATTCATGTACTTTTGCTTTGTTAATTGAATAAAATTATTATGTTTAAGCCAAAAAGAATGAATGAGCAAATTTTATTTTTGTCTCTTGTTAAGTAAGGAAAGGAGCCTTATATAATTTATGGCCCTTGGGCTACCAAAAAGTCAAGGTCGGCCTTGACTATTTGGATTGGGTTGTCAGGATATGTGGTGGGTATCGTAGCTGCCGCATTAACATTTAACGTCATATCAAACGGTCAATCTAACGAGCGGTATGAAATTGATGAAGTTGAAACCTCAAGACCCATTTCAATGCGGACCCTAAACCTTGATGGAGTGAAATGTCGTCAGTGAAATACCCCTGTTCATCAATTTTCCCTTTGATTTTTGTGATCCTTTAATAAGGTTATTCTTCACATAATTTTGGGATTCATGCTGAATAATTGAGTTTCTAATATTGCATGATTGTGGTTACCTTGAGGGCTTGTTTGATACGTCGGACTGTATTGACTAATTTTTGTTAGATAGTATTAATCTATTCCGGAGAGTACTAACTGTTTATCTATAATATTATAAGGCGTTTGGTGCTATAAGGGTAAGATTTATATGACAGGATTTGTTTTTCAATTGTTAATTTTTTTTTTCATATAACCTATTATCATAATTGTAGTATCTCATATATAAATAAAAAAAAGGCAAGAAAAACTCAACAACATGTATTGAGTTGGACACACAGCCACATGTATTGTTCTAATATAGCAAGAAAAAAAACATCAAAAAGAAAAACTCATAACTTAATTTCCACAAAAATTTAATAAAAGAGGAAATATATAAAGAAAGAGAAGATGAAATCATAAGAAGAGAGAAAAAGCATATTGGAGAGAGAGAGAGAGAGAGAGAGAGAGAGAGAGAGAGAGAGAGAGAAGAGTGAAGAGAATAACCTTGGGGAAGATAGCGAAGAAGAAGAAGATGAAAATAGCGTCGTTGGATTTTTCAAGTGAACGTATGTGTTCTTTTTCCCTAACTGTATAATTAAGCATGTATTATATAAACTGGGGTGTGTGGGTTGTACTAGTTAGTCAGGTAAGGAGAGTATTAAAAGCTCAACTCATTTAAAATAGTCAGGTAACTAAATAATACAAGTTGACATCAAACACCTTACATGGACTATTTACTCATATCCAGAGTCTAATACCGTGTACCAAACGAGCCCTGAGTGGTATATAGTCTCGCATGGCTTGAGTTGTAAAAGTTGAAGTTTTATATGTGCAAAGTTTTATTTATTTTAATACAATCAATATTGGGGGTTCTCACACACATAACAGGTGTCATGATGGTTCGAACAGGCGTCATGTATAGAGTTTCTCTCTCTTCGTAATTGTAAAAGTTGAAGTTTTATATGTGCAAAGTTTTATTTATTTATTTAAATACAATTAATATTGAGGTTCTCACACACACTGTTCAAGGTGTCATGATGGTTTGAAACTGAGATTACTAGTCTATAAGTCAAGGCCTTTTTCATTGGGCTAGACATTGTTGGCTTATATGTGTAGAGTTTCTCTCTCTTCGTAAGACGCATTTTGAGCGGGGAACAAAACCCCTATGATTTAAAGAATTAAACATATTAAATTAAAGTAGTCACATGTCTTGCATTTTCAGTTAATTCGCAAAGAGGAATGCTAGTCTCCTTAGGTGACTTTAGCTTTTTAGCTTGGCAAAAAAAAAAAAAAAAAAAAAAAAAAAAGAAAAAAAAAGAACGCCACCGCATCTCAAGGGAGGTGGTCAATGACCCTCCTCACCTCCCTCCTCCCTCCTCCCTCGTTCTCTCACCCACCCCCCTTCTGCCCCTTTCTCCATCTTTGTTTTTCTTATCTCCTTATGTTTTTACTCTACTTTTTATGTTTTCTTTGTTTTTCTTACCTCCTCTTCCTATTTCTTCTTTCCTTTCCATCACCTTTTAGGGTTGTTGCTCTCTTTTTGGTGAACCAGTCGTGTGTTTTTTTTCTTTTTTTTTTTCGTTTTATCTTTTGCCTTGGTCCCTCCCCATTTCCTCCATCTTTCCCTTTTCCCTTCCTTTTCTTTCTCTTCTACATTTTGTGTTACTGCTTTGCAGAGCCATTTTCTCTCTTATTTTTTCCTATTAACTTAGTTGTTTTTTGTTTTAGGCAAAATTACCCGTTTTTTCCTGGTGATGTGTTTACTAGTTTTGCTTTGCTTTTTCTCTTCTTATCGCCGGAGGCTGCATGTTGTCGTCAGGTCTCAACCACTATCATTGGCTCTTTGACTCCACAGATGTCTCTCCTGTCGATTTTCGTAGATGGCACCTATGAAATTTGGTATGTCCTTAAAGTACAAATAGCACTTATTGCTTGGATTATGGTAGTTCTACTCGTTGTACTTGTGTAGCGTGGGTGGCTTGCCCACCACCATTTTCCGTTGGTTATCGGTTTCTCTTTGGTGGTTGTCAACTTAGTTTGGTTGTGCGACTTGTGCCTATTGATCTTAGGGTTTCTTAAGGCAGTGTTGTATTTTGCGGGCTTTTGTCTATTATGGGCATTTTTTGTTTGTGGGCTTTATGTTTTCAGTTGGCTCTAGCTTTATGCCATTTTTGGACTCTGACTTTAAGTTAGTTTTGGGCTTTGGCTTTATACCAGTTGCAGGTGTTATGCCTATTTTGAGTTTTATTATTTTAGTGAGCTTTTTCAATTGTATTTGTTTGAACTCATTTTTTTTAGTTTCTCTATGATGTAATTTCCATTGGCTTTCTATTAATGAAACTTGATTCCCACCCAAAAAACAAAAAAAACAAAAAAAAAACAAAGAACGAAAAACAAAATTTGAGTTGATGGGAATTAATTTAGAGCAAGACTCAATCAGGTATTTCGTGATACCAGTGCAATTTTTATCAAAGTACTTAACGGAAATTTGATTTGCCTTAATTGCTAAATTTTATCAACTATAGGGATATAATTGCGAAACTGAAACAACATGGTTGAAAATGGAAAATGAATCAACCTAAAGTATCCAAATAAGGAAAAGCAAAACTTGTTGCCAAACATTACTCCTGCATACTACCTTTCCAGAAATGGGCCATGCTCATAAGCCCATTTCCACCACAGGGGTTTAGCTCGGGTAGGAAGGGGCCCAAGCCCCATTTCAAGCTTCCAGCGCGCAAGTGTGGCCCGTGCAAGAGGTGGGTCCAGGAAAATCGAGCAAGCCCAAAGGCAAAAGAGCTCGAACTTGTGCCTGGAGGCTGCTGACGCCAGCTTGGCATCAGAGCTTGGGTTTATTTATTTATATTTTTTTTATTGTTGGCGCGTGTGGTGCACGCAACAACGGGAAAAAAAATTTAAACTTCCGTGTGCTTACGCTAGGCTGGCGTCAGCCCTGATTTCTGCCAACGACTTGAAGCCACGTGGCAATGGACCTAGCAACACCAATTGGTTAAATGATCAAAACCATT
Organism: Prunus avium; assembly: GCF_965620075.1. Taxonomy (NCBI): domain Eukaryota; kingdom Viridiplantae; phylum Streptophyta; class Magnoliopsida; order Rosales; family Rosaceae; genus Prunus; species Prunus avium. The sequence continues at coordinate 6,108,382 of NC_142290.1, forward strand.
AGGTTGTATTGCTTGTCCTTTATTTAATGAATTGTATTTCTTGTCTTTTATTTAATTTGTTGCAGTGGCGAAGCCAAGATTTCATGTGTGTGGGGGCCTCTGACAAATTATAAAGAATAAAAAATTCAAACTCACAATACATACGAAAAATAGTATATATATATATCACATGTGTCAAGAATTATATTGCTTATTGGTTGCAATCATAATTGTCCTCAACAAAGGGATAGACAAATTCATTATGAGCAAGAAAAATTGCAAGAGATAGACAAATAGTAGCGATTTAGCAAATATCTTTAAAGCTTTTCCCCCCATTAAACCCAATAGAAATAAAAAATCAAAATTTCACAAACTAAAAAAAACCTTAGGTCCCTTCATGCATTCATATCATACATGAAAAAATGTTTTATGTAAAAATATTGACTAAGTATGAATTTTTTTTTCTTCAGAATAATCATTTTCTCAGGATAATTTTTGGCGGCTTTTATTCCTTACACATCAAATAAGAAAACTTGATTTTATGGAATTTTAGTATGAAGTATATATTGACTTAATGAGCCATCATTTTTAGCCTAAATTGTATTTTGCACTAAAACCGATTTTTCATATTTTAATTTGGTGGGAATTTGATTTTCTAGTATTTTTGTTTGAATCCAAATAGGGGGTACTTCCTTATTTACATTGTAAACTTAAGTAAATGGAGTAATATAAAAATAAATGAAAGTAAAAGGACAAAGACATTTACTTAAGTGTTGAAAATGGAAATAAGGTAATCTGTACACCTAGAGTGCACCACTACCAGCTGAGCAAATGGGCAATTTGAAGCACCTCCTTGTGCCTTAAGAAGTCCATCACAACACATGTGGGTACATATCAAAACGTAAAGTATTTGAAATAATATACATATAGAAATACATAACAGTATATTACTTTTAAAATATAAAAAAATTGAGTGGGGGCCCGTGACCACACTGGTCCCAGTGTGGCTCCGCCCCTGATTTGTTGTATTGCTTTTCTTTTATTTAATTTGTTGTATTGCTTTTCTTTTATTGAATAAAGAAATCATTCAATATTGGTGAGCTACTTGGTGCCTCAATGGTAGAGGTTCGAAACCCATTGGAAGTACTTTGTGGCTAGGGGCAAGCCGAACCCTGAGCGGGGATTAATCTCACCCTTCAGGTGTGGGGACACCTCGAGGTATTTACCAACAAAAAAAAAAATTCAATAAAATACCTTTTTTGCATACATCAAAACAAAGCATAACCGATTCAAAACATAAAGAAAGCATAATTCATTACAAAACACAATCCAAGCATAATTCAAAACAAAACACAAACAAAGCATAATTCAAACAACGAATACATCAGCACAAGCATAATTAAAAACAAAGCATCTTCACTTGACTTAATTCACCGTCATTGCCTCTCACCTCACACAAGTGCTCCATCAAGTCAACTTGACGTCGTTCATGAATATAAGAAGATTGCATCTCCGTATAACGATCAATCATATGGTTGTTGTAACGACCGTCCCTAACCAATAGCTCGTGCTCCAGTGGTTATCCATTTGCTCCCATGGGCCTTTCATAAAATCTTGTCAATGTCGTGTTCATGGGATCGGGTTCGAAGCACCTCTTCATCAGACATACGAGCAGCCCCCGTAATGATTGCCCACCGAGCTTGGAGGATACCAAAACACCTTTCCATATCTTTCCTATAACCCCTTTGACAGGCAGCAAATAATTTTTCCTTCTCTGATCAGGGATGCAGAAATGTTTTGACGAATGTCATCCACCTCGGGTAGATTCAATCTACTAGGTAGTACCCACCCCAGTAGACGGTATTGTTGATTTCATAGGTGATCTTAGGGGCTTGACCTCTTAACACATCGTTGAACATTGGGGATTAACCGAGCATGTTGAGGTCATTTTGAGATCCCGCAACTCTGAAAAAGGCATGCCAAATCCATGTATTGAATGAAGCAACGGCTTCCAGAATGATAACTTTTTTGTCCTTTCCTATTCCCATAATCTCCTTGCCAGGCAGTTGGGCAACTCTTCCATTGCCAGTGCATACAGTCGACGCTTCCAATCATGCCTGGGAAACCTCGAGTTTCAGTTTTTGTAAAAGCCTTTAGAGGTCCCTAGGCGTAGGTTTACGAAGGTAATCCCTCGTGTAGAGAGTTTCGATTGCATCACAGAATCTGATCGAGCTTTCTAGGATAATGGACTTTCCCATCCTAGCAATCTCATCCACCTGGTATGCAAAAGCACCAAACGCTAGCATCCGTAAAGAAGCTTTAAGCTTTTGCTCCGAAAGAAGCCCCAAAACCCCAGTAGCATCACACTTCTAAACAAAGTATAGGCCCGGTGAACCCAAAACCCCAGCTCCTCCCCACCCTTCACCTGAGCCAGCAACTATAGAAAAAGAGAGAGAGAAAAAATCTTCCACAGACCCCCTCCCAACAAACCCAGAACCCCAACTCAACAACCACCCCTCTCCCTCTCCCCCTTGATTTCCCTTCGTTGTTGAGAGACAACCACCCACCACCCTCCTCCCTATCCAACAACCACCTTTCATCCACCAAAAAATATCCTCAAGACACCCAAAAATCCCCACTCCATTACTGTTTTAATTTTTTCTTGATGTTATAGTTTTGATCTTGTTGATGGTAATAGTTTACCAAATGAGTTGAAAGAGAGGGGGTGGGTCTTCGTGGTTGGTATGGTGGTGGGGTGGAAAGGGTGGTAGCTAGTCGGGGATGGGGTAGGAGGGGGCTGGTTAGGTTTTTTCCATGCTTTTTAATTGATGTTTTGGTAATTGAGAGAGAGGGGATGAGAGAGAAAGAGGTGGAGAGCAGAGAGGAGAGGGGGAAAACAGAAGGAGGGAGAGGTCTGTGGGGGAATGGGGGAGATCGAAGCGAGGGGGCTCTGGGTTTGGGTCTCATGATTTTTTTTTTTCTCTTTTTCTTCAATTTTTTTCTAATTTGTATTTATTTTAACCCTATTTTTATTTGTTAATTATGAAAAGTCGTATTTACCCTAAAATTTTGTTAAATCTAACAAAAAATTAGACAGTGGGACCAATGGACCAAATAATATAGAGTTGATGAACCATTTGAATGAATAATTTAGTTTATGGACCAAAATGTAAATTGGGTACAAATTTGAAGACCATTTGAGTAATTAACCCTTATTGTTGGTACAGTTGTAAGATTTAGGAGCTATTTTTAATAAAGAAGTTTATTTTAACCAATTTTTTTGCCCTTTTATTTTACATTTTATTATCACGCATTAGCCACATGATTTCTTCCCCCCGAGTCGTGGGCATGACAGAGCTCACATCCATTGCAACCTTCGTCTCTACTATAGTCGTTGCCACCGTAGTGGGGACATGGTTAATACCACCAAAACTATTGCTACCCAAGAACCTACAACAACAAACAAAAAGCCCCAGAAATTCGGAGAGAGATAGAGAAGAGGGAAGAGGAGAAATAACGAGGAACAGGAAAAGAGGAGAAGAGAGGAGGGGCAGAGACTAACTCCCCCTTGTTGCGGCCCTAAAGGGAGGCTATAGGGTTACCCCAAAAAACGAGCGGAAGTGGCCGAAATCGCGATCCCAATACCGGCCAAAATCCAATTCGAAAATCGGATTACCTATGCTAGAAATTGCTCAATTCCTACCCAACCATTAGCTAGAGCATAAAAAATAGGTGGAAAAGCATACCTAATTTGAAGAAAATGGCACCCGAAATCATTCGAACGAAGCTTGAGAAAATTTGTCAAAAATGGGTCAAAACCGGTCGGATTTTTGTTTTTTCCGGCCATCTCTTGTGGTTCCAGCGGCTGAGGCGTCACAATTGCAAACATCATGCATGACTTTATTGAACAAATGGGGTTGCATTCTATATCGCCCTCGAAAATCAACATTAGAGTACAACAAATTTGGGATAAAGTAATCTTCCAAAATATTCTTACCCCCGAGAAGGCCTATGTCTATCCACGTTTGGGCCACGACCGACTTATGAACTACGATGGCGGCCTTGCCTTGATAGATCGAGCATACCCACTGCGATGGCAACTTGTTCCTCATCTTCTTCCTCATCCATTTCTTCTTCAGCTGGTCTGCAGCTTCTTTCTTTAATTTCTCACTATTGCCTTTTCAAGCATCTCCTCATGTTCGACATTGAGAGTGGACTATGAAATCTAAATTATGAGAAATGAAATGATAGAGAGGATATGGTGTGAGAGGTCTAAGGTTGAGCCTATGTTTTTATAGAGATATTTAGAAGATAGACATGACATGTGGCGCAATTTTAGAGGGTGAAAATCTTATCTAAAATATAAGATTTTTATTTTATAATAAATATCGATACGTGGCATCCGAAAATCTTATCTAAAATTTGAGAGGTGAATTTTATAATAAATATGGACACATGGCAACAAAAAATGTTATTAGAAAATTTTATCTGAAAAATTCATTCGAATTATGAGATATGAGTTTTATAATAAATATTGACACGTGGCAACCGAAAATCTTCTCCAAATTAATCGTTTAAGTAAATAAAATAAAAAAAGTTAAAGTGAATAGTCTTTGCCCTTTGCCATGGCAATGGGTGGAAACACAAGAAGCCTTTTGCAAGGGTTGCCACTATTCACATGAATACTAACAGCCCTTGCCTTACCCTTGCCCTTTGCCATGACAAATGGGTGGAAGTGCTCTAAACAAGGGAATTTCAAGCTCATAAACAATCTGAAATGGACGATTTGTACTCCATCCATTATTCCGCATTATGAAAGCTACATATATTCATGACATGATTGGGCACAAAAGGCATTACTTGTCCCAAAAGTAGGAAAGAGATTTATTTTCGCCTGTAAACATTGGTCTGTTGGCATGCTCATTACTTGATCTAGAAGCAAATAGGTAATAAAAATTGTTTAATATATGCAAACATATAAAATCATATAACTCTAAATCACAAGAAACTAGAGGAAATACGAACCAAAAAAGAAGGGAATAATTTTCTGTACAAATAAACTAAACTTCTGCAACTTAAGATGTTAGTATAAAGCTCACATCAGCCATCTTGAAGAAGACGTACCAGAATGTCATTGCATGTGGAAATTTGATGGAAAATGACCTGTGAATTTGAACTGTGCAGACGTCCTTCCATTTTAGTTTCTGGTGACTTTGTTCCAACAAGTGACCACGACGAGCTGAAATTCACTGAAGTGCCTTTACACAGTGACCACACACTAACATATTGCAAATTCCAGATACAATGCAGCTCTTACCATATGGTGCAGCAAGTTTAAGTCGGCAAACTGACTACTTACTACTCCTTTGAGAAAACAAACTATTATGGTGCATGCTCAAATACAACTTCACAATGCATGCGGTATGGAAGGAAAGTAATATTAACAGAAAGAAAACCAGGACTAGGAATAAAATCAAGCGAAATGAGTAGCTGACATCTGTAATAAAAAATGAACATGTAAGATTTTAAGATTGTTCATGTGAGTTTCTGTTTAAGTACTTCTTTGATACATTAAAAGAATGGGAAATGCTTGATCCAAAAAATTCTGTTTCTATGCACAAATATTCTCTCGTATTACAAAAGGAGAAAATAGTACATTTCCACTCTGAAACATGGAAAGAGAAGCCATAATATAGATAAATATCAAAGCAAATGAACTACCTGCTACTTTCGCAATTTAATCCCCATATAGGCCTATGAAACCACATACTGCTGCAAATGTTTAGTTCTTTTCTTGTTCTTCAGCTTACGGAATGCACATGACTCTATTTGTCTAATTCTCTCTCTACTAACTCCCATCAGCTCCCCTATCTCTTGCAATGTCTTCATTCTTCCATCCTCCAATCCAAACCTCCATCTGACAACCTGTTTCTCTCTTGCATTGAGACTATCTAGTACCTTCTCCAAGTCCTGTTTCATGAATTTTTTCATCAGCATATCTTCTGCTGTTTCTGCGTCGGGATCTGCGATTACTTCCTGTGCAGAAAGACGTGACCTCATCAGAAAAGGAACACTTAAACACAAAAGGTGACAAAATGTTGGATGAAAATTGCCACTTCATTGGAAGTAGAGAAAGGACAGACCGAAGGTTTAAGATTCTGGTTGATGCCAATTTTCTGCTCCAGAGATCTAGGGGCTTTTGGAGTCAGTAATACAGCAGCAAGCCTCTTCATTGACAGCCCTGTGGCCTCTGCAACTTCTTCATCATTAGGATGTCTTCCATTTACACTATACAATTGCTTTTTAGCCTCTCTAACTCTATAAGTCGCCTCCACCATGTGAAACTGTTTTACCAAAATATTGCAAATGCAAAGAGTATAAAAAATATGAAGCACTAAGATTTACAAATTCAGCAGGAAAGTGAATCAGAACAATGACCTCTCCACCTCAGAATCAATTTGACAGTGTATATATTCAAGTGTGGTGAAAGAAAGAAAGAAAAACAATTGAATTCTACCCTGTGTTGGTCCACTGAAGTGAAGTCCGAAAGGGAGAATCTTTTATGTCTTAGGCTTAAGCAGTTTTTCAAACTAGCCAGCCTCAACAATTGAATCCAAAAATTCATGTTACCATTGTACCAAATAGGAACCACTGGAAAAATAAAATGAATATGAAGGTAAAACTCACAGGTAAGCGAATTGTTCTGGACTGATCAGAAAGAGACTTTCGAACAGCCTGTTTAATCCACCAGTGTGCGTAGGTTGAGAACTTAAAACCCTTTGAAGCATCAAATTTCTCTGCACCTCTTACAAGGCCTCGACATCCTTGCTAAAAGTCAATAAGCAAGATTTAGGTATTATTCAAAGGTGGCAAGACTTTAGGAACATAATTATTTCAATATTTCAGGAAAGTGTTCATATTAGAGCAAACTATGGTACATATGATATGAAAATAAGATAAAGTCATACCTGAACAAGATCTTGTAGATTCATCCCAGCTCCCTGATAATTTTTTGCAATTGATATAACAAGCCTTATGTTGCTCTTGATCATTTTGTCTTTGCACAGAATACCATAGTTTATGCGCTTCCTCAATGTCTTCTGATCAACTCCTGCTGCTGCTGCCCACTGGGCAATTGTGGGCTGGCCACCACATCTTTGTGCAAGCTCCTCCTGGAGCTTTTCCAGTTTCAATAGTTCCTAAAATATATGAAAAATAACTTGAGGCATCAGAAATCAGATAATAGAGAAATATAAATAAAATAGTCAAATTAAGTCCAAATATCCCAAGAATATTTTCCTTAATGCTTATATATTTCTTTAACTATATATGAAGTAGGAACTCCATTGTTTTCCTAGTTTACTTCTACTTGGACAACATTCCAATGACCTTACTTTTTACCAATTTAATTGGGACAAAAGTATTTAATTTTCTAAGACTGAAAACAATTTCCTTCGCAATTCTCTCCATTTTTCATCCATGATATGATAGCATATCATATCAATCAAAATCCAAGCAGTAATTGTTATCCAAAGCTTCCTAAGAAAAGCATTATATTCTTTTGGGCCAAAAAAGGCATTCTATTCTTTGAATTTAATTCCATGAAATGCATGAACTGGCAAAGTAACTAACTAAATAATTGACCATCAACAATTCCAAGGGCATCGATCAAAACCAACCCATGGGAGGTATTATACTTTACCTTCATGACAAACCACATAAATAGGATCAACTGTTAACAAGCTGTAGCCAGACACCATCTAAAATATAACCTACAAAAGGGTACTTGTGCATAGTTCATTTTTGGACCACCACAGAAACAACTTTCTAATAGATATCATCATGGATACTGACCTATCAGCTATGAGAGGGTAAATTATTATGTTTGGGGGGGGGGGGGGGGTTGTGGTTGCAGTAGTGCTGAAATGTTCAAGGGGTAATTCATATAGCATTATAAAAAAGGTGGATTCAAAACTCTCACAAGATCACTGTTGATGATACAAGTAATACCTGTATTCCTTCTGAAAGCTCAATTTCTTCATTTGCAGTAAGAAGCCTAGAAGTGTGGGTAGTTGCTCTCAGGTAACGCAATGGATCGGAATGGTCTACATCTTGTAAAGAGGCACGCTTTTTTCTGCTGGTTGAACCAGACTTCACCGACACAACACTTGCAGCAGCCTTCTCTGCTGCTTTGGCTCTTCTGGCCTTCCTTTCTATTTGACGACTCGATCTTGCAGTTATACCCTCGGAAAGTTGCTCCCGCAGAAGTTCAAATTCTTGATTTGTTGACTCCACATCTTCTGACTCTTTTATGGCCAGCTGAATGAAATGATTTTCCACCAGTGCAGTTTCAGATCCCATGGAAGCTCCTAATCTAGAAGCTTGTTTGGTTTCCATATGCTTAGCCCAATTGAAATGCAAAGCATTAGTCTCGGGAGAAACTGGAGATGAACTTTCAGCTTTAGCAGAGTGATTAGTGCTAACCAGCAATGCCACATCCTTTGCAACCTTGAGAGCCGCTTTTGCAAGAGTAACAGCTTCAGCGGCAGCAGCTGCTATTACAGCCTCTTCACTTGTAAGAAGATTTTCTGTAGCTAAAGTTGCTCCAAAGTTTGCCTGGTGATAAACATCAAAGCTATTAGAGTTTTATGCTCAACATCTTTCATACATAGGAAAAAATCAAACTGAGAAAGAAAATACCTGGAACCCTAAACCCGATAAATACACCATGGGGTCAAATTTGTAATTGGATTATGCAATGAACTAGTGAAGGTGGCTAGGTCACAGCCAGCTAAAAGATGTTCAAAAAATTATCTGGGAACCTAACCACCATGCATGTGAAATTTTTAGAACAGTATTTATTTTCAATTTGACAAACAGAAACCTAATATGTGCAAGTTTTCTGTTATCCAGGAATCATGCAAATACAGCAGGCATCCAACTAAATACAGTGGAGCAATAATATCAAACATGCTCAATCCAATTCGTAAAAAATACAAAGTATCCCAAATGTCTGCATGTCTGCATTCAAGCATAGTCACCAAAAACAAGAATAAGTAATAGATAAATTCTGCAAGCTTTATCCCCGAGGAAAGAAATTATAATTAAAGATACTATATGAAACACTGAAAAGTAACTAGATATTCAATAGACCTATTCTAACCTCAGTGGGAGGACCAGTTGCCCCTGTATATGTCCATGGTCTATTTGCAGCCAAAGAATCGGAATTAACTTCTAAAGAAGGTAATCTCAGCTTCTCCACATCAAGAACTGTAGTTGTTCCTGTTGATGTTGAACGCGACGTAGTGGATAAAATAGATTGAGCCCGGAAACAGAGAGGATCTCTACTTTTTGCTGCATATATCAATCAAGAAATCATGAGAGAAATAGAGCAAATAAGATCCATGACATTGTATTGCTTTTAAAATACCATAAGAAATGTACATGTCTTCTGTTCTACAATCAATAAGCCTGGCCTTACATGACTACAACTTTGGTATAGAACATTCTCACAAATGTGCAATGCAAGTATAAATATTCAAGTCAGTTCTTCACAAAGGAAATTATGTATACGTCATGCTTCAAAAATATGATGGAAAAACAAATAAAACCAGTTCAGTTTCCAAGTTTTAAGCGGTTTTAGACATAATTACATAAGATTTCAATTGCAAAAAAGAAATTTTCACAACTGAGACCAACCAAATGGGCACAACCCATTTAGCTAGGATACAACATTAACATAACATTTAGCTGGGATATAATATATTTGACTTGAAGCAAGAGATTGAAACCTTGGAAGCCCTTGGCAATGGAGGTGCCCTCCTTAAATAACTCATCAAAGAAAAGTCTATGGGTCCTAACTCTGAAACCCAGGACTGTGAGCTTGGTGGCCATGACTCCAATGGCCCTCTTCTTCTTGTGCCTGTGGTTTGTTGGGTAGGAAAGTGGCAGTGGGGAGAGAAATGAGGGACATATTAAAGAGGAAGATACATTAGGAGGAATGTGTTTGTGGGAATTACAAAACCCAACTGCTGATGATGAAGAAGAAGATGAAATTGATAAGATTGTCATCTCTTTCTGCTGTTCTACATCTAAAGCTTCAAGGACATAGCATGCTTCAGCCTTCAGCTCTGAGTCAAAGGAGAAAAGACATAGCAGTAGTTGCAGCAGCGGAACAGAGCAAGTAGAAGAAAGGGAGGAAATGAAGAAGATGGATGCGAGAGGGAGAGAAAGAGTGCTTCAAACTGAGCCGTTTTCTTATCCTCTAGGATTTGGAGTTTTGGACCACCCAAAACTACAACTCAAAATAAGTGTTAAGGACGGGGAAGGACCAGGCCCGTTTCTTCTATCTAGCATTTCTTTCCGGTATTTGTAAATGAACTTTTTTCACTTCGGAAAAAAATAAAATCCTATTTAACATTATTTTCTTAGAAAAAAATTGCTCATTTATAAATCAGATTTTGTTACTACTACCCTCGTGTGCTAATTGGCCTTTTCTTAAAACAAAAATCTTATCTTTTAAATATACTAGCCTCTCTGCACGCGCTTAAGTGCCTGCGGCTTTTTTTAAAAAAATTTAAATTTATTTTAGAATTAAAAAAGATAATGGGTAGTTGTGTTCCATAAAAATAGGATCGATCAATCTTATTTTTATTTTTATTTTTATTTTTTTAAATATGAAAAAGTGTGAATTTACCATATTATCCTCATGTAATTAATAATTTCAATTCTTAATGTTTGCATTAACCAAGGGCATTTTCTGGTATTTTGAATGTTTCACCATTCTCTACATTTTGTAGTGGAGAGCAGGGATGGAGCCAGGATTCAAACTTTGGAGGGGCCAAATAACATGTACCAAACATCTAGAGCAAGAATTTCGTCCAAAAAAAAAAATCTAGAGCAAGAAGAAAAAAAATATAGATTGCGGAAAAAAAAAAAGTATATTAAACTTATTTTGAAACAGGTTAAGCTCTATAGCCATTTTAATTATTTTTTTATCAAGTCTTTTTAACCTATTTGGTTAGTTCTGATAAGAACTAAGATTTTCCAACTAAATATATCCAAGTATAGCTATTTATTTTTAATTTTTATACTAAAGAAATCAATATCTACTAAAATCCAAAAGAGAAAGATATAAAAATCAGCAAAGAAAAGCCAATATAACTTCACATTATTACTCAAAATGAATTTATTAGGGTGGCCATTAACTTAAACATGCAAAATCCTTTTAATATTTTACAATACATTGCCTTGATTATGAAAACTTAGAAAACATTGGAGGTGCCAGGGCCACCTCTGGCCTAAAGGTGGCTCCGCCCCTGGTGGAGAGAGAGGTATGTGGGTGGAGTAGGGTTCATCTTTGTGCCAACCCGGCCCTAAAACTTCAGACTTAGGGCCAGTTTAGTATTGTTGTGCTGTGAAAATACTCATTGTCATATTTGTTGTGAGAGACATCAGTTGTGGAAGAAATCAATTTGGCGTTTGGTTAACTTTTTTGTCAAAAGTGTTGTTGGTACAATAATTAGTTTTGAGTGTTTGGTAAATTTTTATGTCAAAGTGCTGTGAAGTATGTATAATGACTAAAAAGGGCATTATATTGAAATGGTTTTTCTATTCAAGTGTTTGGTAAAAAGAAAAAGAATTTCACTTTCACTTATATATTTCTTTGTTAAATATGTTTGGTACATGTAGATATCCCTTTGCTTTGACAAGAAAAATTAACCTAATATGTTTATTACCTGATTCTTGTGGCATCTAGAGAGTGCTTCAACAATCCAACAAGAAAAATTGAATGAAGAGAAGGAGAAGAATAGCTCTGGCATTAGGAATGTGGAAGAGAAGACATGAAGATGAACGATGGGAAGTAGAAGAACGAGGAGAAAGAGACGAGAGCGTGAAAACATATGGGGTTACTTTTGGAATTTTGAAATTTTCATTAAACTCTAGCGCCACTCAAAACTAATTGCCGCATAATCAAAAAATGAAAGCACCTTTGTACCAGCTTTCCTTAATTGATTTCTCTCACAGCAATTATTCACAATAAGTGATTTTTTTATCTCTTACCAAACAAGCTGAGCTTTCAAATTTTTTAAAATAATCACTTATGGCCCCAAATAAGCAAATGCCAAACGAGCACTTAGACTAGGTTTAGGCTTGGATTTTAGGGTTAAAGCATTTTTGGGCTAGGCTGGGCTATGTTAGGGTTTCATTACCTTGGTCCAAGTTCGCCTACATTGGTCGGGTCATTTGGGCTTGATTAAGTCGAGTTGGGGTAAGCTCTCCCAATTAAATTTTTTTTTTATTATTAAGAAAATTTGAGAACAACCAATTTTTTATATTGTAAAATCAACATAATCTCTTTACAAAAATTGGTTATTTTACTTGGACTTGTGAATGAATTAAATTCGAACATTTCAAATGGATTGAGTTCATTTGATATGTTCGAATTAAGCTTGTGAATGAATTAAGCTTGTGGGTTTATCACGAATATAGGGTTTGGAGGGTCCATTGACCTGGCTGCTTTACTGGATTTCATGGATAGCGGTCATGATTTGATCATTGCAGCTGATACCAATGCATCTGATTTGATCCGACAAATCGCAGTCGAGTGTGGAGTTGATTTTGATGAGGTTGGTTTAAGCATTTAAGTATTTTCACTGGTTACTTTATCAATTATCTGTTTTCAGTTTCCTTTTTAATATTCAGAATTTCCTTGAAGTTGATGTCTGTCCAGTATGCATACATTGCTTCTTTAAATCTTCTATTACCAAGGAAACAAATGACTTTTCTTTGAAGAAAGTTTGGGAATAACAGAAACAACATTAATTACTAAGGTGCATATCCATATAAATATATTACTCATGTCTCTATGATGAGGACATCTTCGTCAAACCCATTAGGGTTTACAAAAGAAAGAGATGCAAGAGGAAGTCATTTAATTTCGTCTTTAAATCTAGCAATTTTTTATTCCTGTGATTAGTTTCTAACTTTTTCTCTAAGTTTTCCAGATTTTGGTGAGATTTTTAAGTTTTCCAGATGTCAGTAGGATTTCTAAGTTTCCAATTTTATTTAGGTTAGAATTTCTGTTTTAGCAAGGGATTTTTTATTCTAATGTCTCTAGGTTTTAGTTTGCTATAAATAGCCCTCTCATGTAATTCATTATGGAGTTGAGTTGTTGAGATATAAAGAAAAGTTTATTTTCCAGAGATTGGAGACTTCTTAGTGTAAAGCCAAACACCCCTGGAGTGATTCTAGACCTATCCTTGTTCGTTCTATTTTCTGTTTTCCATTGTTTTCGCTTCCGCTAAACTACCTAAATTCTCAATTCACCCGTATCCTACATCACTCTGTTACAACAAAGCCAATTCTAATGCAAATTTAAATCAAAAGGGTTTGCAAATTTGCTTGGACTTGTGAATGAATTAAGCTTATGGTTGTTGATTTCTTCTCTCCTGGTTGTGGTGGCTGCAAAGCTCTTCATCCAAAGCTAGCTACTCACTCTTTTACATCTGTTTTTTCGGTTGTCTCAACCTTCGCTGTGGATTACTTTTCCATGTCTTCCTGCTTTCTTGTTTGTGAACAGAAGTTTAGGGGGAGGGGTGGCTACCCCATCCCAGGGCTAGGGCATACCAAGACCTCTTTGAGGACTTACAGAGGGGGGACTTAGCCCCTTTTTTGGTTTTTATATATTACCCACCAAGAGGGATTGTTGGCAGTAGGACTCGAACCTAGGCCTTGATAGCGAAGAAAACGATCCTTACCAACTCAACCAACCCTCGTTGGCGAATAATAATGATATTTCACACATCATTCAAACTAAAAAAATGTTACGGGTGCCCTTTTTGAGTTTATTTTTTCTTCAATTTATAGGTTTCAGTATTTATATATAAATTTAATGCAAGAAATGGAATTTATTACAAATTTCTCTTTTATTTTCTATTGCAGTGAAATGTGTGAGTGTTGGGCCATGTGTAGTTTTCATGCCAAGAATCGATTTGTGGGCTGTGGAGACACCTCTTCAAGTGACAGTCGAGAGTGATTCTGATTCATCAGACCATCAACTTCGTGAAAATGAAAAGTCGTATTTTGTATACATGGTCAAGTTGGTGAAAAGGGCAGTGGGTCCGCTTCACAACAATGCAAATCAGAAGACATGGATGATGGGAGAGTGCACGAGTGTTGCTCGAAGCGCTTCACATGCCTGGAACTTATTTGTTGAGCAGGTGGAGTCTCTACATCCTTGATGTTTCTGGCCAATTGAAAGGTCTTGCTTAAAAGGTGAACATTGAATTTCATCTTTCATTGGAAATGAAATAACTTTTATGTCAAGAAGACTTGATAGATAGAGTGGGAGATTTCTTTCTATACAACGGAAGCTAGCTACTGTGATTTTTGGCTAATTTAAGTTTACCGTGCGAACTAAGCTGCAGTTGCCTAATCAGGCCTTCAAGAGCTGCTCTTTCATGATGTTACAGGTGTTTCCAGTTCTAGGGTTTGCCTAGTTTAAATTTGCATTGTGCGTATGCGGGTGTTTCCAGTTCAAGGCTTTTCCTTTTCTCTTCTTCTGGGCTATTGACCTTGTACAACCAAAATAAATAATTAATAGACAAGTTTATGTAGCTGTAAGTTTGATTTGGTGCTTGTTGCTCAAAACTGACATTAGGATGAAGTGTTCTGTCTGACAAATCAGTCAGATGGGAAAACGTCGGCTAGTTTTTTCTGGCAACATCTGAGTACAAATCTGTATAAGAACCACATTCTTTTATGGTGAATACAGCTGCACCAAAATGGGTTCAACTGCATCCTCAACTTGTGATACTCGCAAGTGCACGAACCGTTGATAGTTTAGCGTATGTAAGTGCGAGGTCGATTCCACAGGGATTGGTGATTGAATGATCCAATTCAGTTTTCCTACACAAAACATAAATAAAAACAAAAGAAACAAAACAAGAAGAAAGAATGTACATTACAAGAAAAATAAATTACAACTACGAAAACATTAAGGAAATTAAGAGAACTTTGAGGAAGAGAAGAAAGTGTTGAGAACTTTGAGAGGGAGAAGAAAGTATTGAGAACTTGGAGGATTTTGGAAGAACATGTGTTTGAGAGCTTTGAGGATTTTGGAAAGGTTGAGACATGTGTTTGAGAGATTTGGAGACTTTTGGAAGAGAGGAGAGATGTGTTTGAGAAAGAGAAGGGAGGAGTGTTTGGGAACATTGAGAATTTGATGAAGGAATGGAAGAAGTGTTTGGAGAGTGTTTGAGAATATGTAGGCTTTTTGGAGAAGAAAGGAAAGTGGTGTTTGGGAACTTTGTGGATTTTGGAAACTTGGAAAATTTGAGAACGTAGAGACGGGAGGAGAAAGTGTTTGAGAAGTTTGGAGAATGTTTATGAACTTGGAGAATTTGAGAACTTAGGGAAGGGAGAGAAGGGTGTTTGAGAAGTTTAGAGAATTTGATGAAGGAATGGGAGAAGTGTTTGAGAACATGGGGAATTTGGAAGAGAATGAGAATTGTGTTTGGGAACTTTGTGGATTTTGGAAGAGAGAGTGTTTGGAAAATTGGAGAACTTTGAGAACTTTGGAAGGGAAGAGACATGTGTTTGAGGAATTGGAGAATGCTTGGAAGAGAATAGAGAAGTGTTTGGGAAGTGTTTGAAGATTTAGTAAAAGGATCATATTACAACAATTGAGAACTACAAAGGGAAATTAAGAGAATTTGAGGGAGATAAGGGAAGGGAGCTCTAGAGAAGTGCTTGAGAGCTCCCCCCCTTGGGGTGTTATTACAAGCTTAGAGAACTTCCCTATTTATAGGCCTAGGGGAAGTGAAAATCAGAATTCAATAAGACTAATGCATACAACACTTGAATTATAAAATCTGAAATGGTTGATGCACTTGTATTAGAAAATCTGAAATGGGTGATGCACTTGTATTAGAAAATCTTGAATTGGTTGATGCACTTCACCACTAAATCCCACCAGCAGCCCTAGCTCATCTTCATGTCACCATGACCAAGCTTCCAACCAGAAATGATAGCTCATACCTAGCTCACCATGACCAAGCATCCAACCAGCACATGCTGAGGTCAGCATGACCAGCAACTTCAAGGGCTTACAACTTGGGCTTCTCTTAATCAAATTAGGACTTTAAGCACTCTAAATTGAAGTTCAGAATGTCTTCTTTCCAGCCATATGTTATTTGGGCCAATCCAAGGTCGGAGGAAGAAGTTAAGGCCGAAACAAATTGCTAACTCATTTTCCGCGCTGATAAGATCCATCCTGAGCATGGTTCTGTGTTTGCTAGGTAACGGACTCCAGATTTATCCAATGGGGCTGAATTTTGGATATGTTATAGTACACACCAATTGGAGCAACGTTCATGAAGAATGTGGCCTCATCCGAGCTATGTAGGTTGCTGAAACAAAGCTTGCAATATGACCTACGGAACTGGACTGGCAGGGGGCTGTAGCCATAATGAATTTGTCTTTAAGCTCTTCATCAATTCATCCAAATTAGGCCTTAACATGCTTGAATTGCATGAATTATGTTCTTCAAAGCCATCATTGTTACCTAAAGCTCAATTAACTGAAAGATAAACACAAAAAGGATTAAAAGCACAAGTTTAACTCCAAAACATAACCAAATCATAAGCTAGAAGGGTAAGAAATAATATACAATTATGAACCGATCAAATACCCCCAAACCTAGATTTTGCTAGTCCTCGAGCAAAACAACACAAAACAAAGTTAAAAACAAAACTAGAAGTTAACTAAACCACTTTCGTAGGTAACTCGATTGCATTTAGCATATGCAACAAGCCTTTAAACCTCTAGGCATCCCTAGTAGGAGGAGTTGTGTCTCCTGAGGGTTTAACAGATACGATACCCACAAACGTTTTACTGACTCTGTAAAACAAAGTAATTAGAAAACTTAAAGATTGTTAGTCCTTAAGCAAAACCAAAAACAAAAACAAACACAAAAACACAAAGAACTTAAAACAATTTTTCCGAACATTTTCTGAAGAGAAATGACTCATGCACATGACTTAAACGTTTTAACAATAAAAGCTCAATTTTTAGACATTATTTACAAAGCGGCAAAGTTCTAAACACAATATGCTCAAAGTGTAGTAGTGTGATAGCCAAATGCAACAAATTCCCCAATCTTAGTTTTCACACAATTTCAAAAATCATACAAAGCATAAGTTCAACTTCAAATCTCACCAAAGTTGTCCTCTCACAAATGAATCACTCAGAAGAGGGCTATAATGCACACTCAGTTATAAACATGAGAATAGAGTTAAACCATAAGGGACTTAACTCGCAATAGAAATATGAAGAACTTGCATTAATATGATCTCAAGAAGGATGTCAAACACTTAAAAGTAGAAAAATGAATGCAATTCAACCACATGACATTTAAGATCAATTTAGGTCTTTAACATGGGTTGTAATGGGGCCAAGGGTGTAAGGTGAGTAAGAAATGAAGGATATGGATAATACAAAGTCCAAGGAACTCGCAATGCAAGAGCATAAAATAATTGTTTACAAGACTTCGAATCATCACGATTAGATTTTTTTTCTTTTACCTGATCAAAACTCCTTATACCCTTCATTTACATTGATTCACTCCTTTCCTGAACAACCACCAATTTATTTTGAAGGCCCAAAAATGAAATTTCATTCAACCACCACTTAATCACAACTTTTCTCTTTTCTTTCACCAATTGTGTGATTTTTTTTTTTCTTCGAAATTCCCAAACTTAGTATGAAAAACACATCCCAATTAAAGCTCATGAGTTCCTTAGAAAGGTAAATATTTGTTTTTCAGGCTAAGGCGAGGAAATATAATTGGTTAAATGAAAGAAAAGGTTTACATGTAGGCTCAAAATGGTTAACAATGGAAAATCATGCTTAAGCATGCATAAGGTTAGCTTGAAAGGCACAAACGATCCAAAGAGGGCCTTAATATCACTTCTTAAATGTCGTGAAGTCAAATTGCATAAGAATGAATGACTTTTAAGTGTTCAACCAAATCAATAAATAATGAGATCAAACAACAACTTTGATGACAAGAAAATAAGAGTATGTATATAACACTCATGAATTGAAGTACAAGGCTCAAAAGCTCACTTTATATGGTTATATAAGTCTAATTTGTGCTTGATACAATTCTTTGGGTCATGCAAATCCTTTAATTGGAAAATTATGAAACAAATGGCAAGTGTAAAGAAGGTTTCAAACATATCATGCTAGAACAATGCCAAATTTTTTTTTATTTTTTAATAAAGAAAAAAAACACTAAAATAAATTGAAATCCAATTTTTATTTAAGTCATGCAAACATTTATCACTATCTCATCATAAGTGTTCGGAAAGTGACTCAAAACAAAAACAAAACAAAACAATACTTAAAATAAAAACAAGCAAAAACATAAATTTTTTTTTTTTTTCAATTATTATTTTTTTTAATTTTAAGAAAAACCAAATTTACTTGCTAAACTCCAATACCCCCAAACCTAGAAATGAACATTGTCCTCAATGTTTAAAAATTAGCCACAACCAATGTCATAACAACAAATGAAGGGTATTAAAGCAAATAAAAATCACAAAACATACAAAAATAAAATAAAACAATTACAAAATAAAAATTACAAAACAAACAATCAAATAAAATAAAATAAAATAAAAAAATAAAAAAAAACGAAACAGTAAAACACTCAAAACAGTAAGCCCTAACAGATAGTCTTACACAAACTGAAACCCAAACAATTGAAAGCCCAACCCAAAATGAAATTAACCCAACAACGGTAAAACCCGACCCAACATGAAATCTGAAGCCCACACGTTTAAATTTAATTTTTTTCTTAAAAAGATAAAACGTGAATTATGAGCGCAAAGCGGGATTTCTAAAAAGAGGGAATGTGGTCCCTGATGTCGTTTCATGGATAGTCACGGACAGAAAGCAGGAGCCACGTGTCGACGCATAGAGGCGCCGCAGATCCACAAGCGAAAATTACGGGCTCATGGAAAGGCGCGACAACTTTGCTGAACGCGTCCGTTCAGACAAAGCAAGTCGTGACAAATGTGTTGGAAACGGTTGGAAAGTGAGAAGGTTGTGGGACTCGAGGAACGCTGGATATTCAGAAAACGCTTAGACGCTGCAACGGCTAGGGTTTGTTTGTCAAAGACTACATCTATAAGAAGGAAAAAGAAGGGAAAAAAACAAAAAACAAAAAACACACAAACTCAGAAACACAAAAGAGAAAAGAAGCAAGAAAAAGAAAAAAAAAGTGAGAAATCAAATGGCTTCTTCCTACCCCTTTTCGTTAGATCTCAACCTAGCTCCACCGACTCAGACACGAGGCCAAGCAGTAGCACCAGTATGGATGCCCTACTTTGCCTCCGCACGGGGGCCTGTGACTGTCAATGACTCAATACTCCTGGACAACGATGTTGCCATTGGAGTTTGCAGAAATTTAGTGACTCCCAAAGATATACGTGTGTTCGGGACAAGGGATGACAACTGGGTCACGAGTGATGCCCTGGCACTGAGCGTGCAGAGTACAGCATGTGTCGCAAGTTTGGGTCATCGCCTACTTGCGAAGTCCCATGAGGTAGAGGTGCTTAAAGCTCAGTTGGCAGCGGAGCGAAGTTTGGTTGAAGACTGTCAGAGTGCTATAAAAAGCTTGAAAAGGGAGAGGTCAAGGATTGTGGAGGTGAATCGACACCAGCTAGAAGTATTGCGAGACGAGAATAAAAATCTATCAAAGATGGTAGAGTTGTACTCTCGCGACATGAGAAAGCAACTGGAGGACCTAGACCGACCGGGTAAACGCAAGCAAGCGGATCGCGAGAGTAGTTACGCTCAAGCTAAGATTGCGATCTTTGGGAGCTCAAGTGATGAGCCCCAAGAGGCTGTGCGTAAAGCCCCGGAAGAGGACAGCCAGAGGGCCAAACTCAAAGCTCCTATGGTCGAGACACCGAGCGCCAAGAAGAAATGATTTCAGTTTTTATTTATTATTTAATTTTAAAGTGTATGTGTGTTTTTTTTTTCTTTAATTGGGAAATAAAAACGTTAGCTATCTCAAAGAAACGATTGACCCTAAATGTAAAGAACGACAATCAAACAAAAACACGAAGACCCAAACAAGATTTTTTTTTTTTTTTTTTTTTTTTTTTAGTTAAGTAAATACACAAATAACTGCTTCTTCTTTTAAGAGAAAAACTTAAGGATGACCAGTTAAGGGCCTCAGAAAACACAGCCAGGGGTTCCGGGAAGGTTGGAGGGGTCACAATGGTCCCGCTTAAAACCCTAACTTCTTAGACACCGAAGGTGTCGCCTTAAAGAACTCCTAGACACTATATAGACTGCGGTTGCTCACTGGAGTTACCAAAAATTTAGCTCCTTCAAAGAATATCCTATGAGTTTTAAATTATACTACCTAATTAAATAAAAAACAAAATAAATAAATAAATAAATAAACTGAAATAAACACGCAATTCAAACAATAATTTAAAAGAAGAGTTGGGATTCTTGCACCAGGTGTCCAAGACGCATCTTTAATTTTGTCTCTTCTTCCAACTACATTATTAAGAAACCAGTCAAACAAGAAGAAAATAATTGAAAATAAAATAAAATAAAATAAAATAAAATAAAAACTGAAAAAGCAAAAACACAAACATCAGAAAACAGGGAGGCAAAAGTAAGTGAAAGTGTAGACATGCTCCCTTTTAAAAAAAAACGTGCTCGCAATTTGCGCCAGAAATGAAGGGATCCGAGAGAAAAGAGCACAGGATAGCACCCTCAAGATCCGAAGTGCTTTCGGCTCCCTCATCTGCATAAGTCTATTTAAACTCATCTCGGTGAAGTAGAAGAGCACCCCGCATTTCTTCCTGCAAATTTAGAGAAAACATCAAAAAATCCAAAAACAAAACAATGGCATCCTCATGCACTCACCTTGATGATCTTAGCCTTGAACTGTCCCTTGCACCACCGAATGCGCAGATAAGGGCTCCTCAAAACCATGTCTTCCCAAACTCCACATATCATCACGGTACGGCCTCAAACTTTGCTGAGGTAATACCGAACTTTGCTGAGGTAATACCGAACTTTTCTGAGGCAATGCCGAACAGAGCAGCGCTGCTTGGAGGCATGATTGGCAGCAAGCTCACACCGACAGATCATCTGCATGTGGCACAGAGGTCTGACAAAGCAGCGGTGGAGGAGTCCAATAATTTAACTGTTCTCCATGCGGTCTCGGCTACCAATTTGGGTATGCGATTGCTGGCGAGAACACGGGAGTGTGCCGCGATGAGCGAGGAAATAACTTCCTTGAAGGCTATGGTGGCGGACTTGCAGAAGCGGCTCTACTGTGCCAATCAGCACGTGGAAGCACTGCAGAGAAAAAATGAGGACCATGTGGAGCTGCTGCAGATTCTGCAAGTAAGAGACAATAGAGGCATGCCATGAAGATGAAGATGAAGATGAAGAAGTTGTTTTTATTTTTAATTTACTTGAATGTTTTTTTTTTGTTTTTTTTTTGTTTTTACTTTTTTTTTTCTTTGTTTGTAATGTTTGAAATGAAATAAAAATGTGTTTTTAACACTCAGAAATAAACTAACTAACCACACCACGTAAATAAATAAACTAATGTTTTTTTTTTTTTTTTTTTTTTAAAATTTATTATTATTTACAACTAATTGACCACGCAAAGAAAAAAAAAACAACAAAGAAGTTCCAAATTGCAATTTACAAGGAAAATTAAATAAAAACTCAAATTTCATTTTTTTTTAAAACTTTTTAATTTTTAATTTTTAATTTTTTATTATTATTTTTTTTATTTTTGTTTTGTTTTGTTTTTTTTATTTTGAAAAAAAACACACAAATATACAAGCAACTCATGGATGACCAGTTAAGGGCCTCAGAAAACACAGCCAGGGGATCCGGGAAGGTTGGAGGGGTCACAATGGTCCCACTTAAAACCCAAACTTCTTAGACACCGAAGGTGTCGCCTAAAGAACTCCTAGACACTGTATTGACGGAGACGCTCACTGGAGTTACCACGAGTCAGCTAATATAAAAAATCTTTTTAAATTTTTTTTTAATAAAAGAAATAGAAAATTAAAATTACTGAAGTAATAACAAAACAACTAAAGAGAAAGGATTGGAATACTCCCCCTTGAAGCGATTAGGTCGAGCATGATGCATTTGGAGGTCGCGACTTCTCCCACTACTCCACACTCCCTATCTTTATGATTGAAGTTACCATCTCTCTCCATTTTTATTAAGCTGACATTACTTGCTAAAACAAACACAGAAAACTTGAAACAGAATTAAAGGATTAGGAAATAAAAACTAAAATTGAAAGGAAAATCAACACACGTCCAATTTCATGCTTCAAAGTAACAAGTAGCAAAGTAAACAAACTAGCTTATGAAGTTCGTTCTTTCTCGAATATGATTATCCATATGGTGTGTGGTTTTAATCAAGTATTCAGAAAAAGCATTTAGCTATGGTGTTTAGTCTAAACACAAATTCCGAACCCATTAAGAACAAGAAGAACAATAGAGAACCAAGTAGAATTTAAACATGGTGTTTGTCTTCAATATCTACCCATTCATTCACTAATCAGTCCAAGAGTCATATGGTGTTTATGTAAACTTGAACAAGTGAATGAAACCATAAACTAGAAATAATCAACATGCTACTTGAACCTTTTTTTTGTGTTGTGTAAGCTGGGACTCAAACCCAGTTCTCTTGCTTGTCAGGCAATTGTCCTTGTCCGTTGGACTACAAACACAACTTATCAATTAACATCATTAACTTTAAAACATGAAACTGTCCAGTTAAGAAAAAGATAAAAATAAATAAAAAGTAGGAAAACCAAATAGAATCAAACAATGTTACCGATCCCCGGCAACGGCGCCAAAAACTTGTTGCGTAGATTCAGCTGCACCAAAATGGGTTCAACTGCATCCTCAACTTGTGATACTCGCAAGTGCACGAACCGTTGATAGTTTAGCGTATGTAAGTGCGAGGTCGATTCCACAGGGATTGGTGATTGAATGATCCAATTCAGTTTTCCTACACAAAACATAAATAAAAACAAAAGAAACAAAACAAGAAGAAAGAATGTACATTACAAGAAAAATAAATTACAACTACGAAAACATTAAGGAAATTAAGAGAACTTTGAGGAAGAGAAGAAAGTGTTGAGAACTTTGAGAGGGAGAAGAAAGTATTGAGAACTTGGAGGATTTTGGAAGAACATGTGTTTGAGAGCTTTGAGGATTTTGGAAAGGTTGAGACATGTGTTTGAGAGATTTGGAGACTTTTGGAAGAGAGGAGAGATGTGTTTGAGAAAGAGAAGGGAGGAGTGTTTGGGAACATTGAGAATTTGATGAAGGAATGGAAGAAGTGTTTGGAGAGTGTTTGAGAATATGTAGGCTTTTTGGAGAAGAAAGGAAAGTGGTGTTTGGGAACTTTGTGGATTTTGGAAACTTGGAAAATTTGAGAACGTAGAGACGGGAGGAGAAAGTGTTTGAGAAGTTTAGAGAATTTGATGAAGGAATGGGAGAAGTGTTTGAGAACATGGGGAATTTGGAAGAGAATGGGAATTGTGTTTGGGAACTTTGTGGATTTTGGAAGAGAGAGTGTTTGGAAAATTGGAGAACTTTGAGAACTTTGGAAGGGAAGAGACATGTGTTTGAGGAATTGGAGAATGCTTGGAAGAGAATAGAGAAGTGTTTGGGAAGTGTTTGAAGATTTAGTAAAAGGATCATATTACAACAATTGAGAACTACAAAGGGAAATTAAGAGAATTTGAGGGAGATAAGGGAAGGGAGCTCTAGAGAAGTGCTTGAGAGCTCCCCCCCTTGGGGTGTTATTACAAGCTTAGAGAACTTCCCTATTTATAGGCCTAGGGGAAGTGAAAATCAGAATTCAATAAGACTAATGCATACAACACTTGAATTATAAAATCTGAAATGGTTGATGCACTTGTATTAGAAAATCTGAAATGGGTGATGCACTTGTATTAGAAAATCTTGAATTGGTTGATGCACTTCACCACTAAATCCCACCAGCAGCCCTAGCTCATCTTCATGTCACCATGACCAAGCTTCCAACCAGAAATGATAGCTCATACCTAGCTCACCATGACCAAGCATCCAACCAGCACATGCTGAGGTCAGCATGACCAGCAACTTCAAGGGCTTACAACTTGGGCTTCTCTTAATCAAATTAGGACTTTAAGCACTCTAAATTGAAGTTCAGAATGTCTTCTTTCCAGCCATATGTTATTTGGGCCAATCCAAGGTCGGAGGAAGAAGTTAAGGCCGAAACAAATTGCTAACTCATTTTCCGCGCTGATAAGATCCATCCTGAGCATGGTTCTGTGTTTGCTAGGTAACGGACTCCAGATTTATCCAATGGGGCTGAATTTTGGATATGTTATAGTACACACCAATTGGAGCAACGTTCATGAAGAATGTGGCCTCATCCGAGCTATGTAGGTTGCTGAAACAAAGCTTGCAATATGACCTACGGAACTGGACTGGCAGGGGGCTGTAGCCATAATGAATTTGTCTTTAAGCTCTTCATCAATTCATCCAAATTAGGCCTTAACATGCTTGAATTGCATGAATTATGTTCTTCAAAGCCATCATTGTTACCTAAAGCTCAATTAACTGAAAGATAAACACAAAAAGGATTAAAAGCACAAGTTTAACTCCAAAACATAACCAAATCATAAGCTAGAAGGGTAAGAAATAATATACAATTATGAACCGATCAAATACCAAGTACAACTCTGTCGCAAGGATGAAAATATCGGCCGATATATCCCTTTTTTTAGGTGGCGATACAGATACAGGGGGGTAAGCCTATTTCTTCCCCCTTATCGGCGATATATCCTCGATAACCCCCGATATCCTTGATATTTGCCGATATTTCCCGATACCAGACAAATAACCCAGAGATATGTCTTCAGTTTTGAAAGTAATCATAGGTCCCAACCACTGAATCAATGTCAAAGACCAAGCTCTAATACTTAGTAGCTTCTCCTTTCTTCTCTCCTCAGTCATTTCAGCTATCTTTGGCTCTTCCCCTCCTCTCTCTGGTTGCTCGGTTTCTTGTGTGTTTGATTTTATTTTTCGCCTAATCTTCTACCTCTCATTTCCTTTATCATTAAGTCTAACTCTTGTAATATAATGTTGGGTTATGTATTAATCGGTTGGATTGGGTTGGGTTATGTTTGAATAATGTTGTCTTTGTTTTGTTAAGTCTAATTGTATTTATTTTCAGGATTTTCATCGCACACTATATACATGTAAATTTCATCATATGCATATCTTATACTCAGTATATTTTGAATTTTATTTGTTCAAGACATTCATTGATAATGTGCTTAATATCTATGAAAGTTTCACTTCAAAATTCCATGTTTTAAAGCCAATATCTGTCTCTTTTGTCGATTTTCCCCGATACCTAAAACGACATCGATATATCCCCCGAAATATCCGTAAATTGAAGGCCTGATAATATCTGTATCGCTGATATTTTCATCCTTGCTCTGTCGACAGTAAGTTCTTAGTAACTTCTTGTAAAATTATTTTTCACCATTTCATAGGAGCAATCTCATCTTTTTTTCAATTTATAATAAATTGGGGGCATTTACTGATGAAATGGTCCTTCCTGGGCTATTTTTGGTAATGGGGAAGAGGGGAATGAAGCTACAGGTGTATTTTGCTTGAAACCTCCGTCTCCTCCTGGCTATTTTTCTAAACTTTATTGCCTCCATTTGTGCTGGTGCAAACTATGCTTGATGATATTTCTGTTTTGTATGAAGAAAAAAAAAAAATGTCAATGTTATTTTCTTTTTATATTAAATATATGGAATGCACGTCAATATTAGCTTGTAATGCTGTTTATTTTCCAACAGGCTACATCAGAAGTTGCAGATCCAGTACTACCAGTTAGAATAAGGCAGTTCTTCAAGATCAGTCAATTCCTGTGAAGCATACAGTTCCCTGATTTCTTGTGCAGGTCAATCGAGATTTCAACCATGATTTGGGGATCAATCTATCCGCAGAAGAGTTATTAAAGGATATGGTTCAACAGGTTGTTCTGTTAATTCATCAAACGTCCCACATCCATACAAGCTCTTGCCAGGAGTATAAAACTTGTGGTACCAGAAAAGATCAATCAGAGATGGTTAATCACAGTCTAGATCATGGATCAGCTGATGAAAACAACACTGTAAAACAGGGTCCTGATACTAACAGTAGAACTGTGAAGGGGAAATCGAGCTTGCTGCTAGCAATATGTACATTTGGATATCAGATTCTGCAATATCCTCATTTTGTTGAGCTTTGTTGGTTTACTTCAGAATTCAAAGAAGGTTCCTCTGTGGACATAGTTGACCTTGAAGTGCTGGCCATTCAATTCTTGTATAGTTCGTCCTAACTCAATTGAAAAGGTGGCTGTTGGTTGTAGCTCCAGCAACATTAAAAGCAAAGAAAAATTTGTTCTAGTTAGAGGCCTGATTGCTGTCAGTTTGTCGGCATACAGAGGTTTCTACACATCACTCAGAGAAGTCTCCTTTGAAATACGGAAGGTTCTTGAGCTTCTAGTTTTACAGATCAATGCAAAGATCCAGGCTGGGAAAGATAGCTATCAATATGTTCGCCTTTTATTGCAAGTGGCCTATATGGGAGACATGGTTAATAGCTGGGCATGCTTGCTGCACGGGTAAATGCTTATGCTGCCATTAGTGTGCTTGTGGAATTTTCTTCTTTTTATTTAATTTTATTTTTCTTTTCATGGGTTGTTATCTAACAACAATTGCTCCCATTTCAGTTTAGAGTTGGATGCTCCAATGAAAATGGCAAATGCTATTTAAGCTAACCGATGTGAGACCTCCAGATGATCACCATGTGAACGATCAAGTTCAAAGGGAGGAACCCAAGCCAAATGGTACTAGCAAATGCTCCGATGGGCTTGAAGTGCCAGAAATTGGCCCTCAAGGTTTGATAATGAAAAAGTCTGTAGTGTTTACTTAAATGAAGAAGATGGTGATTTGGGTCATCCTAATTCTGTAGGTGGACTTGAAATTTCTGATTTGTCTGGACAGAAAAGCGTCCTAACGAACTCTACTCTGGATAAATCTCTTCTTGATTCAGATGAAATTTTGAATGACCAGAATGTGACAAGCTGATGTCCAAAAAAAAAAAAATATGTGACAAGCCCTAAACCACGTGAGCCAGAAAATGACAAAAACCATGTAGTTGTGAATGGAGATGCTGGATCCTTGAAACATTCAAATGGATTTGAATACTGAATCTGTTGTCATTTCGGAGGATGGTTGAACTTATGATGAATTTGGCCTCATTAAGCTCTCTAGCTCTAGTACCGTCTGCAATGAGCTTAATGGTTTGTCCGATGCTGGTATTGGACAGAATGATGGTAAGTGTGATGCTGATGAGCATATTATGGATGTCGACTTCTCGGGCAAAACAAGTCTCACTAGCGAGTCTGGGGTTTTATGCTTGTATTGTTGTTGCCCTACATGTCTAGATATCCTCTACAGTTTGACACAGAAAATTCTTATTCACAAATGGGGATCCAATAGGAGCCTATGGACTGCAGAGGATGCCTATGATATTGTTGCATCAGTGTCTGTGGATGTTCTTGCAGCAGTTAGAAGAATGAATGTTTGTGGAGGTTTCAGCAACTCATTGGATGATAAATTGAGAGACGGAAATAGTGAGAGGTTTGAATGGCCAGAAACAATTACATGCCAATGCAAAACTTCAGGAAATAAGTCTTTTGCCAGTGGAATGTAAATGCCACACCATCAGCGATAGCACCATAACAAATAAGTAAATGCTTTCCGAATACTCATCCCCGGTTTGAGTCAAACTTTATTTTCAGAGATGGTGTACTGGTTCATATGGATCCTGTGAAGGATGTTTCTTTTCACTGCAAATTCGAGACTCTGTTCCTCTGTTCACTTATGGAGTTGATAGTAATGAGCAAGCTGCCTTTTCATTGATTTGATCATTTCGCAGCTTGGATTTGCTTACCCTGCGGCAAAGTTTTGTGCCGTAGTGGAATTTAGATGTGAAAAATGAAATTAATAGTTATTGGCTTGGTAGGTCTAAACTTTTCTGCAAGTTCCTTTTGGAGTTTTGACTCCTTGAGGAGCTAATCTCCCTGTAATTAGCACATTTGGATGCTATTCTTTCATTCATTTTTTCATACTTAGTAGATGCAAATTCTGTAGTTTTGTTACTAACACTTCACAGTCACTTTTTCTTTCTAAAATATGTTACCAATTAAACCTCACAAAGATTTAGACAACCCACTTGACAGAAAATTAAACATAACCTTTAATTAAAAAAACAAAAAGAAACAATTTTGAAAGGACATTTGAAATAGTTAAACGATCATGAATCATGCACAAACATCAATATATCAGTACTACATAATTTAAATTCACCCTATTTACTTATATTACAACACATAGCAACAATATGAGATTGAAAAGACCAAAATCATGAGATTTCTTGGTTAAGGGGCTAAAGCTAATTTACAACCTTACAAAGCTCTTTTAGATTCTAGATAAACCTATCAATATAACCGCTTTTAAACCCTGGCTCTGATAGTATCCCCCTCCATTTCGCATGGTTCTCCTTTAGAGAAATACCCAACTCATTTTTCTTATCCATCACAGTTGTAATGGTTTTGCTCAAGCTCTCCTTTGAAAACCATCCATTTTCTTCTCTCTCTACCTCCACAGCAACCTTGAGCTCTTTCACCAGTATCTTAGTGTTCATGATCTGGTCACACAAGTTCGGAACCAGCACAATCTGCTTGTCACTCAACAAAGACTCCCACATGGATCCAAACCCACAATGGCTCACAAAGCACCCAATTGATGGGTGGCTCAAAATGGTTGTCTGCTGCACCCAACCCCCAAACACCACCCCTCTCCCTTTTACCCTTTCTTCAAACCCATCTGGCAATGCCTCTTCGTAGCACAGCCCACAGGTGGTTTGAGAACCACGAAAAAGGGCAGCCCAGTTAGCTCAAACCCCAGCACAAGCTCTTGGAATTGGTCCTTCTCAAGTATCAACTGAGTCCCAAATGCACAAAACACCACCGACCCTGCTTCCTCAAACCCACCAAGCCACTTAGCCCACATGTCTTCTAAAGGTGGGCCATTCTTGTTCGAGTCTTCCAACCCATAAACTGGTCCAGTTAAAAACATAGGCTTTTTGTGTTGTGCACTCAGGTAATCGCAGAAATGACCTTCGATTTCTCTACACGTTCTTATGCAAAACGCATCACTTTCTGTGATGGCCTTTGTGAACCTTTGGTAAAGTGTGAGCCCATCTAATCCAAACGACTTCCAAAACACTAACATGGAGCGAATTTCACGACCAGGAAGCAGCACCACATTTTGTGATGGGTATCCAGGAGGTAGGTCGCGTAGTTGTTCCTCAATAATAATACCAGTAAGGCTAGGGCTGTAATTTCGAGCTGGCACAACAGAGAACGCATGCACAGCTGCAGCTGTAGTGATGTAGTAAATAGATTTGATCCCAACCCCAAGTTTCCTTGTGATTTCTGGTACCCAATGAACAAAGTAGTAGAAAATCATGTCGATCTTATGGTTGAGGAGATTGGCTTTTAGGATTGCTTGGATTTGGTCACGGGTTTGATCCACCGCACCACAGAACAAATGGATCAAAGGTGTCGGGACCTCAGAGGCAAACTCAACGCCCTTAGGGAGGCCTTCAATGTGAGGGATAGTGATGGGACACAATGTGATTAGGTCTGGGTGGAGATTGAGATGTTGTAGCTGAATTTGAGCTTTTTTCGGTGTCAAGAAAGAGATTCTATGGCCTCTAGCAGCCAGCTCATTAGACAGGTGGAGGAAAGGAATCATGTGTCCCATTGAAAAGAATGGGAACATGGCTATGTGAAAATTATTTGAGCTCTCAACTTCATTGCCCTCCATCATGTAGTTAACTTATGTTCTAGCTCTCTCATCCTCCTCACGTAGCCTCTCTTGCTATGATGGGAGGGCAAAGCCGTAGGTGATAGCTAGTGGCTGGACAAAACCTCCACTGGGATTTCTCAAACTTATTTATAATGGTGCTTGGAGTGCCAATTGTATGGCTGGAGCAAGGGGTTGGGTGTTGAGGGATGAGGCAACTGTTGACGTAAACTAGACTCTGTGGTAAAGTTCTTGATAAAAAAAAAAAAAGACTCTGTGGTAAAGTTGTAGCGAGATGATTAACCAATGGGAGAGCTTGGTGTTCAACGAGGGTTCATGTGAACTGGATGTGTGACCTTATCTTGAAAATTTAACTAGCAATGTGTTTTCTCGAACTGCTATGAAGAGGAAAGAAAATATTTCAATTACTCAGAGAGGAAGCAAAAAGTGCGATAAGGTTTGGCTTGACATACCCCCTTCTTCCCTTGTGTTTGTTCTTCAATCGGATGGTCTGCCTTGCCCCCCATGTTAATCTCCTTCTTTCCTTGTTTCTGTTCCTTTTGGGTTGTTTTCCCTTCGATGAAGTTTCCCTTTGGACCAAAAAAAAGCTGCACAAAGTCTCTACATTCTAGGATGGAGGTAAAAATTTAAGAAAGGAATAATAATCTGAGAGTGGGAAATTTTTTAGATTTTCTAGTTCCTGTGTGTGGGAGACAGGAAAAAGTTCTGAGGTTGGATAAACTTAAAAGAAGACGCAATATCTTTAGCTTCTCTAAATTTGAGTTGCCCTCTCAAATTCATAGATCTGTTGAAGGCATCTTTCAGATCTTTTGGATTCATGGGACCCATCCAAATAAAAGAATTCCTACCTGCAACAAAAGTCACAACTTAGATATAAAGAAGATTACACATGCATATAAAGTGGTGGTAGCCATGAATTTAAACTAGTACTTGGCAATACCGTAAAGTGTTCACAATTTGATGAAAAAATGCAATGACACGTGGCGCTATGTCATGGGGGTGGAGGGTTTGATGGGTTTGTGTGATATTTGTGAGAGAAAGAGAGACGGGTTCTATACTGAAGACAACTTGTTTGAAGACGAATTGATGCAAAGGCTTTATGGAACTCCTGTCCAAGTTCATACAATTGCATAACCTATTAACCTATTAACCTTGAATTGTGTCGCAGAAGGATTAGCTAACTGGAACTATAACATGGGTCTTGGCGTGTGTTATTTTGATTTTGCTCTAAGTTGGATACGTTCTTTAGTTATTGACGACTTGATTGGGGTGTCTTTTCCCCATCTTGTTTGTGATGATTTTATGTAGTTTAGTTGCTTGGGGTTCTTCCCTCCCAGTTCACCGGAAAAAAAAAGAAAAAGAAAAAAAGATCACTCTAGTGAAATTGCCAGCAAACCACATTGTTATAGTCTTATTGAACTGGGTAGATTGAAGCACTACTTAAGTGTTTACTTTGATATGATTATCAGAGTGGTAAACTGTGTTTGGAAAGAAAAAAAAACAAAGAGTGTAGGTTGCGACCCCTTTATTGAAGTCTCGAATTACATCTTGTTACATATCTGATATGTTATGATGCGAAATTATTAATCTAAATTGCGCGTATTTGTTTTTGACAAAATTCATGAAAAAACAGTTACTTAAACTAACAATCTTGTAATATAAGATGTGAAACAAGGTGCATGTGTATGAAGCTTGTCCTTTCTTTGGGAGTCTGCTTTTACTTGGTGGGTAATCTGAACCGAGCGAATTAATAAAGTATGATAGACCGGAACATTTGTTGTACAGCCAAAAGACTCATAACATTAACATGAGAATGGCAATGTCCTTGAAAAAGAAAATTGCGATTTGGCCTTGTGTTTTTCAACATATTATGGACTCAGTTTACCATCTGCCATTTCATATCTGTCAATTGATAAAAATAACTATAAGACTTTTTACGTTGACAAAATAAAAAAAAAGAAAGACTTTTTTATGTGGGTAAGGGGTAGAGAGGGAGATTGAACAATGGATAAGATTGAAGAGTAACAAATCAATAAACATTTGTTTTTATCTAAAAACAATAATTAATAGACATTGAATTAAACACAAATTGAGTTTCAGGAGGTAAAATTACACAAATTGAGTTTGATAGGGCCAATCAATAATTAAGCCCTTCCAATTCTGAATCAAAAGACACTCGGTTTTCTCCTATTTGTGGGTTGTCTATTACGTTGCTCATCTATTCTAGCCTTCTTCTCAGTTTTATGCAGTGCTCAATGCTCTTCTATCATCTGCTCCAATACTTAAAACTTCATGAAGCCGCGGGTTGTTACTTAATGACATGTTACCCTATTAACAGAATTTGCACTATAGTGAACATAGTGAAACAAGGAAAAAGGATCTCCATAATATGTGAAACTGGGGTTCGGATTAGGACAAGCCCAGGTTCGATTCCCTCCAATGTAACAAAAAAATGTAAAATTGGGTCACCAAATTTTAGATGCTACAAGGATTCTGGCACTGTGGCCACATTTCCTGCAGAGTTTAGCAGACGCAGATTTTGACATCACTTGTATCAAAATACAAATAAAAATAAAAGTAACCAAATTTTAGATGCTACAAGGATTCTGGCACTGTGGTCTCTGTCTCCAAATTCTAAAGACTTTTTTAGAGACAAGACCTTCCATTCGAAATTAAAAGGACCAAAAATTATGAGCATAATAAATGAGGTAATCTGTCTGTCTGTGACATCCTTTTCTTATACGTATGCTTCCATCAAGAAACACAAAGATAGTACCCTTCTTATACAAGAAATGAGAGGTCGGTCCAAATTAGGTCGTAAATTCAGATATTTTAAATAGAAAACAACATAAAAACGTGATTATTGCTTTTACATAGAAAACACAAAGATAGTGACACAAAGATGTGTACAAATTTGTCCTTTACAATAATGTTGTTGTATGCAGTTTACGGCTGGGTGGTCTCTTCAATGCATGGTCCAATTCAATTCTTTCACAACTTTTTTTCAGATTAATTATAGTTATGGTCATGAGGCAAATAGGCGACCTATCATGCACTTAGATTATTAAAAACGTATAATATTCTCTACTTTTTCTTTATACTTCATGCCTTTTTTGCGTAATCTTCTCTCTCGAAAATACTTTAATATGCTCAATTTGATAATCATTTTAATTTTATACTAGAAGAAAAAAAGAAAAGAAAAGAAATAATCACGTTTTTATGTTGTTTTCTATTTAAAATTATGAGCATAATAAATAAGGTAAGCTGTCCGTCTGTGACATCCTTTTCTTATACGTATGCTTCCATCAAGAAACACAAAGATAGTACCCTTCTTGTATTTCTCGCTCATCCATCGTATGTCACTTGGCAGTTGCAGTCACAGACTCACATGTCACTGCTTAATCATTTTTAGAAAAACTTGATGTGACGGCTGGATTCGTATTTAATTCGTATTTGATCTTTATGTCACCAAATTTTAGATGCTACAAGGATTCTGGCACTGTAGTCACTGTCTCCAAATTCTAAAGACTTTTTTAGAGACAAGACCTTCCATTCGAAATTAAAAGGACCAAAAATTATGAGCATAATAAATAAGGTAAGCTGTCTGTCTGTGGCATCCTTTTCTTATACGTATGCTAGTATGCTACCTACCTTGTTATTTTCCGTGTAAACAATAAATCAGATTATTCAAATTTTTAGGGCCAACATAAAGAGACCAAAGAAACGGGAGAGAGACCTAAGCTGCTACTGGTCTTCGGATCAATCAGAGAGAGAGAGAGAGAGAGAGAGAGAGAGGAGTGGAAATGAGAGGGCAGTATGCGATCACATGTTTAGGGAAGTTTGCAGCTCAAAAGAAATGGGGGCGCGATAACACACTGTAAGTACTTCTTATTATTATTACTTCCATTCCATTAATTTCCAGCTTCATTTTCAGTGGAACTTGTTTGCAATTTTCATGAGCTTTCAGCTTAAGTTTTTCGCGAAATGATGTAAACGGCCCTGCAAAAGTCAAACCGTACTTAAAGTTCGAGGGCATTTAGGAAGAGAAAAAAACATCGTCACCTCCTTTATATGCATGCTAATGCTAGTATGCTACCTACCTTGTTATTTTCCGTGTAAACAATAAATCAGATTATTCAAATTTTATTAGCAAGAATCCAAAATATGAAGAAACCAAAAATTTAATCCACTCTTTCTTTGTCGTCAGCTCTTCGAGAGCTTCAGCGCGAATTGGAGGCCAAAGCTAACGATCTCGGCAAAATCCAAAAAGGCAAGCCGTAGCTGTATGATAATCCAGAAAATCACTATGATTAATAATAACATTAAAAAATATATGGCAAAAGACAGTTTGCTTGCAGTTCATTGTGTGTGTGTGTGGGTCGAGAGTTATAATCCATGTATAACTGTAACAAGCCAAAAAATAAGCAGTAAAAAAAAAGAAGAAAAAAACAAAGTTAGGGATGGAAAAGAAAAAGAATCAGAAACCTGTAAAGCTTTAGAAGAAAGAGGAGGAGGATGGGAAAGTCATTAACTGAAGAATTCTAGAGTATAGAGAATGACGAAATAGGAAGATTTGATAAAACATTGATTGAGGATAGAGAAACAAGAAAGAGAAAGTCGATTAATAATTATTTTCAATATATATTTTTCTTAAAAAATATACAATTAGTTTAGTTAATCTTAGCCATTCAATCCATTTCAATCTAATGGTTGAAAACTTGTGTCAAAACTTATGTCAAAAAATAGTGTCACGTAACATTTAGCTAAATCAATTGTTTGTTAAAGGATTATTTTGTTTTTTCCCTACTGTATTTACATGCTTTTTTTCCCTACTGGATATGTGTCTCAACATTTATATGCAGTATATATGTTGTTCAAATTTTCTGTACAATTAATAATCAACAAAGTTTTCTGTAGATTTGTCCCATAATCTCCTTAAGTTTATGTTTTCTCCGTATATTATGTGTTGGGACGTTGTAAGCAAAATGTCATAGCAAAATGCTAGATATTAAACTCCCCACTCTAGGTTTTAATTAAAAATTAATTTCAGTATATATGCATTTAATTTGGATGAATTAAATTCTAATTTTTCTAATTTTTCGAACATTTTTCTTCTCAACTGAAGCTCACACAAGCTGAAATGAGGAGAAGGGCAGGAAACAATGAAGCTCCAATAAATATAGAAAATCCCTATATTTTATTGGCAGCTTCCATTAGACAGATGTTGGATACATCTGTCTCGAGAGAAGGACATTGCATCTATAGAGTTCCTACCTATCTACGATGCAAAAGCAAAGATGTATACACGCCTTCAGTAATATCCATAGGCCCACTCCACCATGGCAACGAAGACTTAAAATCGATGGAAGAACTCAAAAGGAGCTACCGGAAAAAGTTCCTACATAGGGTCGACGTACGCTTGGAGGTCTACATTAAGAAGATAAAAGATCAAGAAGAAAAGTTGCGCGCTTGCTATGCTGACGTCATTGAGTTTAGTAGCGAGGACTTCATACAAATCATGATGGTGGATGCCGCCTTCGTGATAGAGATTTTGTTGAAGTTATGTGGTCATCGTTTCAACCCATTAGGAGTGGATGACCACGATAACATCTCCAGCAAGTCATGGATAATAAATTATATTATGCCAGACATGCTCAAGTTAGAAAATCAAGTGCCGTTTTGCATCCTTGAGGATCTTCTTGAACTACAGAGAATCGCAGCCAATGTCAACAGTAACATTACTTATGTCATTCCTTCGATGATGAACCTCGCCTTTGAGTTCATCAATATGACATTTAGTTCGACGAGCATGGTACAGAATGTGGGGATGCTAGGTTCTTCAAGTTTGAAAGTAGAACACTTTGTTGCGTTTTTAAGACTATTTTATCTCCCCAAGGATTCACATATTATTAATATAGGAGGGGAAGTGAAAGCTGTAAGTGCACCGAGCATCTCCGAACTAGAGATGGCTGGAGTAAAAATTGTGTGGGGATCAAACACAAGCTTATCTGCCATACGATTCGTGGACGGAATTCTAGAAATTCCAAGATTATTGATTCACAACGGCAGTGAGCTTTTGTTTAGAAATATTGTTGCCTTTGAGCAATGTCATGGCTGCTCTTCTTACGTAAACAATTATCTTTCCATCTTGGATGATTTTGTGAACGTACCGATGGATGTGGAGTTGCTTGTTAGGAAAGGAATTTTTATAAATATGCTAAGCGACCACAATGAGGTGTCTACTCTGATTAACGACCTTGGCAAAGGGGTTGTCATCTCAGACTTCTATTTTGGAAGTGTTCGTGAGGAGTTGAACTGCTACTTGAAAAGGCCGTGGATCAAATGGAAATCCACTTTGAAGAGACATTATTTCAATTCTCCTTGGGCAACAAAGGAGATGATCACATTCATTATCATTTTGATGTTGACTATCATCCGAACGGTCTACTCAATCATTACATAGTAAGTTTAAATAATAATATCAATTCTTTAATGATTTTAGCAATATAATATTATTAATTTAATATTTCCAATTGAATTTGCATGCAGGAAAGATTATGGAATTAGAGCCAACCTTTTATCCATCCAATGGAAATGGGTCCCTGAGCAAGCCAATAAAGCAGCTCATGATCAATCTGAAAGGCGGCATTCATGTGTGATTTTTTTGTTTTTTTGGGTTGAAGCCTCGATGTGTGATCTTTGTATTGACTTTTTTGTATTGGTTATCATTTCAATGACAAGATCACATTAAAGTGTTTGGTAAAGTTGTGGAACCCTGCTTATTATTTCTAACGCTTATCATAAAAAAAAATAATAAAAAAAAATAAAAATAATAATAACTGAGGTTTTCAAAGCAGATGAGGACTTGATGAAGTGACCGGTTCCTTTGAATTACTATTTTTACGAAATGACAGCCCTAAGTTAAGCCCTCGAAACTCTGATTACAGTCCTCGCGCTTTTTGGGTTTCTTTCTACAAAACCAATCATCTTCTCACTTTTCTTCTTCTTCTCCCACTGCATCTCCAAATTTCAGTCTCAATTAGAGAAGTTGATTGCTAAGAACGGCAACTCACTCATCATAAGTTAAATTTGTGACCCTCGTTGATCGCATTAATCTGTCAAACAATATGCATCAAAGAGAGAGAGAGAGAGAGAGAGAATCTACCAATTTACAACAAGCTAGTAACAATAAACTCCTTAAGTGCATGCTTCATATCTTGTTGTGTATTTAGGCAAGCAAGGGAGATGCATTAATTTTTCAACCAACTAAAGCTAACTATGGTGTTATATTTTTCTGTACATGTGTGTACATATCTATCAAAATGCACTCAAAATGAAAAAAAGATCAGCAAGACAAAAGAAATGACAATATCCTCAACCAATGGCATATCTGCACATATGCATTGCCAAATATAATTAGTTGCTCCTTTTTACTAAAATTAATGCAGAGAAAATTTTGAACTCAATTGTGCACAAAAGAAATGACCGTATACTTCTGCCTAGTTAGGTACAAAAATTTAGTAAGCGGGTAGTAGTACAATGGAAATCCTTTAAATATGCAGATTTATATTCTTCAGCAGAGTATTAAAAGAAAATTTTGGCATCCATTCAACAAAGGAATCAAACAATAAACTTCGGAGGGGGTCCAAGGATCTGCATTGGACAAAACTGTTGAAGTGAGTCTCCTAATTAATCAAGGAGATTTATTTCCTTGATTAATTAAGGGATTTACTTTCCTATTTTATATAGTTGTCAAATCATTGTATAATTAGGAGATACTTTCCTAATCCTTTTCTATATCTAATTCCTTATAAAGCACTCATGTAAACTCTTATATATACCTCCTTATGGAGAAGAATAAAAAGAAGAACCTAACATATTAAAACCAAATATTCATATTTTAGCATGGTAT
Organism: Prunus avium; assembly: GCF_965620075.1. Taxonomy (NCBI): domain Eukaryota; kingdom Viridiplantae; phylum Streptophyta; class Magnoliopsida; order Rosales; family Rosaceae; genus Prunus; species Prunus avium. The sequence continues at coordinate 6,146,295 of NC_142290.1, forward strand.
CAGAGCAATCGATCCTCGGTTGTCTCTAAATTCTCATATCAGAATTTCTCCTCCCCTCCTCTTCAAGGGGGGGAGGGGGATTGAAAAAGGATCTGTTTCTCATTCTCATGGAGATTTTGCATCTTTCTTGACTCCGACATACCCTTCTCTTCAGGGGGAGAAGAGAATTGAAGAGAAGTTTCTATGTCCTTAGCCGTGTTCACAGGGTTTCTGTGTTCTCTAAATCCTCGTATCATCGTATCGCATTCCTCATATTCTCGTATCGTATCCTCGTATCCTAAATCAAATTCCTTGTTTCAGATTCAGATCTAAACCCGAATCCCTCGTATCGAATTCCTTGAAACACGAACCCGTATCCTTGTATCCTGAATCCCTGAATCCTGAATCCTGAATCCTGAATCCCGAAACCCTGAATCCTGAAACTCTGAATCCTGAATCCTGAATCCTGAATCCCGAAACCCTGAATCCTGAAACTCTGAATCCTGAATCCCTGAATCCTGAATCCCGAAACCCTGAATCCTGAAACTCTGAAACTCTGAATCCTGAATCATGAATCCCGAAACCCTAAACACACCCCGAAACCCTAAACACACTCTGAATCCTGAATCCCGAAACCCTAAAACACATATTTTTTTATCTTATTCTTAAATCCTTCCGCTGCCATGGATATCGTTTCCAAAACCACCGAATCCACTTTCTCATATTCAAAAAAAAAAAAAAAAAATCAAATCAAATAGTCGGTCGCCAGTGGAAAGCGACCGGCCCCCCCTTAGTTCTTCGAACACGGAGAATCTGCTTCAAAATGTCCAGTCGCCAGTGGAAAGCGACTGGTAGTCAGAGAAGCTGTTTCAAACCGACCGGTCGCCAAAATCCAGCGACCGGTCACCAGAGGAAAACGATCAATTTTCTCCATGCTGTCAAAATCAGGAGGAGGAAATTGAACCGTCTTATGAGATTTTGTCCGCTTCAGCTCCAGTACCACACCAATCACCTGCTGAGGACATCATTCAGAAGGCACAGAGCCTGCACATCAGATTCCAAAAAAAGGAAGAATCGTGGTAAACCTCCAGTTCACTACGAAGCAGATCTTAATGCAAAGGGGAAATATCCCATCAACAATTATGTATTCCTCAACAGATTATCAGAGTCACGGGTACACTTTGTGAAGCAGTTAGCCGACATACCTGTTCCCAACAGTGTAACTGAAGCACTAGAAGACCATGTTCCCAACAGTGTAACTGAAGCACTAGAAGACCAAAAATGGGAAGAAGACATGAATGAAGAAATGCGAGCTATCCAGAAGAATGGCACATGGGCACAATGTGTCTCATAGGAATGCAGTTGATCGAATCTTAAGACTCACAAAAGCATGCGGTCAATCCTAATGTTCTACTTTTCATATGTCCTCTCAAAAATTCGCGTGGATTATCGACTTGGGTGCTACAAATTTCATGACTCACTTACCAAGTTGGGCATTTGACGTATATGCACCAGCTTGAGGAGGAGTGTTGAAGTGAGTCTCCTAATTAATCAAGGAGATTTATTTCCTTGATTAATTAAGGGATTTACTTTCCTATTTTATAGATTTATTTCCTTGGTTAATTAAGGGATTTACTTTCCTATTTTATATAGTTGTCAAATCATTGTATAATTAGGAGATACTTTCCTAATCCTTTTCTATATCTAATTCCTTATAAAGCACTCATGTAAACTCTTATATATACCTCCTTATGGAGAAGAATAAAAAGAAGAACCTAACATATTAAAACCAAATATTCATATTTTAGCAAAAACTTTGCTATGTTGGAAGCTAAATTAGCCTTTTCATTGCTTTTACAACACTTTACCTTCGAGCTCTCTCCATCATATGCTCGTGCCCCATCCTTAACTATAAGCCTTCAACCTCAATATGGTGCTCATATTATTTTACATAAACGTTGATTAGTGCTATGTTAACGGTATTGATAAAGCCACATCAAATAAGATTGAACCATGTATATTGTGGCAGTATTTATATTTTCTCTTAATTTTTCTTTACAACTTGTATTTTTTTTATCCTTATGGACAGTAGAGATGACTGCAGTGGGATATAGCTCAATTGGTTGAGCTTCTTAACCTCAAGCCCCAATCTCACTGGATATGAGAAAATAAAAAATGCACCCACCTCAACATTTTAACTATTTTTAAGGTGCAAAATGACCAATCTGCCCTTAAATTGCCTTACATGCTTGGCACATGATATTTTTTAACAGAAAATGGGATGGAATGTGAGGAGAAGTAATTGTAAGAGCAAAATTGGCTAAAAAAAATATTTCAGATCCTTAATTAAATTTTTTTACAAAAAGAATATGGGTTAAATTCAAAATTAGGTACAAATTTAGGGGCACATCAATATTTTTGGCCTTTGTGGATTATTAGAAGTGTACAAGAAATATTTAAAATTTATTGAGGTCAAATGGTAATTTGGTGGTCATGAGATGAAAGTTTGTGTGATTATGAGTATGTAATATTTTGGGAGCTTTAGTTTTAAACCATAATATAGTTTACTAATTTAGTAGAAAGAAATACAATTTCATCTAATTAGCATAAGGCCAAAGACCAAAATGAGTACCCAATTTTACAAAAATATCATTAAAAAATATCAAAATTACACACAATGCCATTCCTTCTAAGGCAAGCATACTATGCCACATGTCCACATCCAGCCAACCACCACCGCCGGCCAACCACCTGCCGCCGGTCACCTCCGACCAGCCGCCGCCGGCCACCTCCGACCAACCGCCGCCGGCCACCTTTCGCCATCGGCCACCTACCACCGCCGGACTCCAGCGCCGCCAACCAGCAACCGCTGTCACCGACCGCCACCATCTGCATGGGACCAACTTCGTTGCCCCTTATTCACTTTTTTTAAAAAAAAGAAGATTTTGTGTCATTAAAGGGACTCGAACCTTGACCTTCAAAGGAAGAGGGCTCACTCACAAACCACTACACCAAACTTGATTTTGTAATATTTATTCAATTATACAATATTCATATAAACGATCAACGGTTTTAAAAATTAAAAAAAAATCATTTCACCACATATTCACATAAAAACTGCAAATAAAAGCAGAAACTACAACAAAAATACAATGTAGATATCAATTATATATATAAAAATAAAATAAAATTTATAGAAGCAAAATGGAGGAACCAAGATGAAAGTACTAAAATGGAAACTGCGATGCAGAAACAGAAACTGCAATGCAGAAATAGAAACTACGATGCAGAAACAGAAACTGCGATGCAGAAATAGAAACTGAAATGCTGAGCCTGGGCAAAAATGCTCAGCTCTAAAGTTAAACAAAACAAAACAATAGTTTTTTTTAATTCAAAACATGTTGGGAGAGAGGGAATCAGACTGAAAACCACCTAGAATGTAAAATAGGTTATTCATGTTTCCGTTTTCTGCATTGTAGTTTCCATTTTCTGCAATGCAGTTTCCATCTTCTCTTGCCCACCCAATTCCTCATCTGGGAAGCCTATACTCTTTCAATTGGTGAGGTTGAAGGCTAAGGAAAGAGCAAAAACCATGACAACAGATATCAACGACTAAAATAATAAGGATGCAAGTTGGAGATTTAAACAATAGATCTTTTTATTGATGTGAAGTCTGATATGAAATTAATATCACAAGAACTGAGCAACTAACAAAAAATGGCACCATAAATGGTACTGCTTGATATTGCTATCGCAGTTACAGTGTTGAGCCTTGGATCCTCATTAACTTCTCTAACCGAGAGCCGCTTAACCTTTGCAAGGAACAAGAGAACTTCAGGATGCATTTTAGAGAGCTGCTGCTTCACAGGTTTGACCTTGTCATGCTTTAGAGGTAAGATCAGTGTTGTAGTTGGAAGGGCAGAACCAGAACCATATATCTGTCTTATGTCAGACATAGTTGGGTTTTCCTCAACCCATTTAGGAACTATGTACCCAAGATTGCAATGCATACAAGGCTCTTCACTGAACCTTATCTGATAACCATTACTAAAAATGTAAGGCTGAGCTGTGATCAGAAACACGCTCTTGAAGCCAATTCCTGTAGATTAATCACAGATTTGACTGAATTATCACAACAATGAAAAAAACATACATACTAAAAAAGATGGAAAACACATCTAGGCACATCAGCAAGCATTCAATAGCTCATTTGTGGATTAATAACTGTTCGCACCACTTTTGCAAAACCCAAGGGAGGTGTCGTATAGCAGTGTAGCTCGGAAGTCCGAGTGTCGTATCCACAGAGAGCGGTGTAAAGACAACAGAGCTGAAAAAGAACAATTATGATTGAAAAGTAGATTTATGCAAGATTTGATTTCAAGAAAAATCAATTGATTAAAACACTAAGGCATTGGGTTTCCACTTTTAACATAAGCATGCAACTCTTAATAATTTGATCCACAAAATATTTTCCTTTGTAGTTGTTCAAAATAATTAAAGCCCTTTTTAATTTCCTTTAGAAGTATTTTAAGCATAACTTGTACCATTGGCAACAAACTATCAAAAAATAATCTTCATCAAAATTCTATTAATCTTTAGTAATTCTCTTCTCTTTTAAAAGCATGAAAGTTTTTACTACACAATGGGAAAAACATGATTGAACCCATGAAATAGATTATCAAACATTCATCAATTAATTAAAAAGAAAACTACAAATTCCATTTGAACAAAAACTACAAATTCACATTAAAGCTTAAGTTTGGATCAAACTAATAAAAATTACACACTTATATTAAAAGCTTTCTCCCTAGCCTTAGCTAGGGAGTTAGTTCCCCATAATAAAATAAAACTAAAAACAGAAATTAAAACTTAGAAAGATGGAGGAAGGAGAGAGCTCATAGAGTTTGAGGAGCTTGGTATCGTTTTCCATCTGCAGCAATGCTCTATTTATAGGAATGGGAGCTGCTCTTTGTTGCATCAATTGTATTTTGCCATGAATAAACAAATCTCATTGCTTGCTTTAAAAGCTTGGTGCGGCACTCCAAACTTTATTTTCAATATCTATTGGTTATTGCTTCTTCTTTTCTAAGTTGGGCAACACCTCAAGCAAGAATTTGCTTATTTTTCTCTGGTGATGGCTGCACTTATGAAAGATGTACCTAAAAAAAGAAATCATCATCAATTATGTAATGGGTATGTAAGCAAGTGCAAAAGTGAAAAACAAACCTAATTAACTAAAATTGTAAGAAAATCAATTACTAACAAATATATTTAGGGATAATAAATGTGATAGTTTATGTGCTCATCAAATACCCCCAAACCTATAATTTGCTAGTCCTCGAGCAAACTAAAATTAAAAACTAAGCATAAATGAAAACTAACTAAGCCACTTTCGTAGGGATCTCGATTGCATTTAGCGTATGCAATAAGCCTTTAAACCCCTAGGTTGCCCTAGTGGACGAGTTATAGTCTCGTGAGGGTTTTCAGGGATGATACCCACAAACATTTGAAATTTTAAGTAACTCTCCTGCCAAATCATCATCAAGAATGTTAAAGCTCAAAAACCAAAATTCTCAATTCATGAACAAATTTAAAAGAGCGAACACAAATCCAAAACTTTAAGTTCTCCCAGTCTAAAGTCAAAGTCATTTATCACCATTAATAAACTTTTCATTTGCTTTCTTTGGTGTAAAGTGAACTAATACAGTTGAGAAGACAAAAATTCAATCATAATCACACCATCCTTGCTATCTTAGATTTTTGTTTTTTTTTTTTAAATAATAAATATATACATGCTATTATGTGGACTGTGCAATGTTTAGCTCCCTTAAGCTTTCTAATTAACCCATGTAGCAAGTGTTAGGCCAATAACTCTCAAACACAAAGGCTTTAAGGCATTAGGTGTTGAAACACCCCGATGAGCTTAATAACTCGAGTTAAAAAGGCTACAAAGCTAAACAAGTCACACATGCTTTTTTTTTTCTTTTTCTTTTTTCTTTTTAAGAACTTCACGGTTTGACGCGAACACTCACTACTGATTAGGCAAGAGGCCCGGTTACTAAGTGAAAGTTCTCTTTTTATTCTTTTTTTTTTTTAAGACAACAAAGATAAATACAATCAATCTCAAACTCTATCTTCTCAAGCGCATTAGTGTGAGTGTGAATTTTTCAAAGCCTAGCTCATAAATCATTCATTAAGTAGAAATAAATGAAAAAGACTAAAGACTGGATTAGTTATCGTATTGCTCAAGTGTTCTCAATTTTAAACTCATGCATGAATATCAAATCTCAATTTAATGCAAGTCTATTTTGATGACAACAAGCGTGGAGGTTTTTCTTTTTCTTTTTATTTTATTTATTTTATTTTATTATTATTATTATTTTGAAATAAAATTTACAAACTAACAAATTGCCAAAAATAATTCCACTTCCCCCCAACTTGAATGAAACATTGTCCTCAATGTTAAAGAATTTAGGCATCAACAATGTTATAAGAAATAAGAGGGTTTAAAGCAATTAAATAAAGAACAAACAAGAATTTAAAATTACAACACGGTTGTAAAAACATAATAAAACCAAACAAAACAATAAACCCTAACAAACATTTCTACGCACACAGAAATTCAGCCCATGAGAACGTCCAAATCAATTGAAAGCCCAAATGTTTATTATTGTTTTTATTATTTATTATTTATTATTTATTATTTAACTAAACGTGATCAGAAACGCAAAGAGTGAGATTTCTGAAGAGGAAGAGTGTGGTCCCTGATGCCTCGGTTCCTGGGAAGTCACGGGCAAAAGAGGTGAGGGACGTGTCGACGTGCAAAGGCCGCTTTCACATCCCCAAAGCTAGAATTATTGGCCTCTTGGGTGAAGCGGAACGACTTTTTCACTTTGAAGGTGGTGAAAGGTGAAAATGCAATTAAGGGGGGGTTGGATAACAAGTGAGGCAGATGGAGATAAGCCATAAGGGCGCGCGAAACTCAGAAGCGCAGCGGCTAGGGTTTAGAAGAAAATTAAGTCTATATAAGGCAGAGAAAAAAAATGAAAAACACAAACTTAAAAACACACAAAAGAGAAAAGAAAGAAGAAAAGAAAGTGAGAAATCAAATGGCCTCTTCCTACCCATTTTCGTTGGATCTCAACCTAGCTCCACCGACTCAGACATTGGGCCAAGCAGCGGCACCAGTATGGATGCCCTACTTTGGCTCCTCCCGGGGGCCTGTGTCTGTCAATGACTCAATACTCCTAGACAACGATGTTGCTATTGGAGTTGGCAGAAATTTAGTGACTCCCAAAGATATACGTGTGTTTGGGACAAGGGATGACAACCGGGTCACGAGTGATGCCCTGGCACTGAGCGTGCAGAGTACAGCATGTGTCGCAAGTTTGGGTCATCGCCTACTTGCGAAGTCCCATGAGGTAGAGGTGCTGAAAGCTCAGTTAGCGGCGGAGCGAAGTATGGTTGAAGAGTGTCAGAGTGCTATAAAAAGCTTGAAAAGGGAAAGGTCAAGGATAGTGGAGGTGAATCGACACCAGCTAGAAATATTGCGGGACGAGAATAAAAACCTATCAAAGATGGTAGAGTTGTACTCTCGCGACATGCGGAAGCAGCTGGAGGACCTAACATTGAGGACAATGTTTCATTCAAGTTGGGGGGAAGTGGAATTATTTTTGGCAATTTGTTAGTTTGTAAATTTTATTTCAAAATAATAATAATAATAAAATAAATAAAATAAAATAAAAAGAAAAAGAAACACCTCCACGCTTGTTGTCATCAAAACAGACTTGCATTAAATTGAGATTTGATATTCATGCATGAGTTTAAAATTGAGAACACTTGCGGGTATTTTACTAACAAATATATTTAGGGATAATAAATGTGATAGTTTATGTGCTCATCAAATACCCCCAAACCTATAATTTGCTAGTCCTCGAGCAAACTAAAATTAAAAACTAAGCATAAATGAAAACTAACTAAGCCACTTTCGTAGGGATCTCGATTGCATTTAGCGCATGCAATAAGCCTTTAAACCCCTAGGTTGCCCTAGTGGACGAGTTGTAGTCTCGTGAGGGTTTACAGGGATGATACCCACAAACATCTGAAATTTTAAGTAACTCTCCTGCCAAATCATCATCAAGAATGTCAAAGCTCAAAAACCAAGATTCTCAATTCATGAACAAATTTAAAAGAGCGAACACAAATCCAAAACTTTAAGTTCTCCCAGTCTAAAGTCAAAGTCATTTATCACCATTAATAAACTTTTCATTTGCTTTCTTTGGTGTAAAGTGAACTAACACAGTTGAGAAGATAAAAATTCAATCATAATCACACCATCCTTGCTATCTTAGAATTTTTTTTTTTTTAAAATAAATATATACATGCTATTATGTGGACTGTGCAATGTTTAGCTCCCTTAAGCTTTCTAATTAACCCATGTAGCAAGTGTTAGGCCAATAACTCTCAAACACAAAGGCTTTAAGGCATTAGGTGTTGAAACACCCCGATGAGCTTAATAACTCGAGTTAAAAAGGCTACAAAGCTAAACAAGTCACACATGCTTTTTTTTTTCTTTTTCTTTTTTCTTTTTAAGAACTTCACGGTTTGACGCGAACACTCACTACTGATTAGGCAAGAGGCCCGGTTACTAAGTGAAAGTTCTCTTTTTATTCTTTTTTTTTTTTAAGACAACAAAGATAAATACAATCAATCTCAAACTCTATCTTCTCAAGCGCATTAGTGTGAGTGTGAATTTTTCAAAGCTTAGCTCATAAATCATTCATTAAGTAGAAATAAATGAAAAAGACTAAAGACTGGATTAGTTATCGTATCGCTCAAGTGTTCTCAATTTTAAATTCATGCATGAATATCAAATCTCAATTTAATGCAAGTCTGTTTTGATGACAACAAGCATGAAGGGTTTTTTTTTTTTTTTTATTTTTTTTTTATTTTTATTTTTTAAATTTTAAATTTTAATAAATAAAATTTACAAACACACAAATTGCCAGAAATAATTCCACTTCCCCCCAACTTGAATGAAACATTGTCCTCAATGTGTAAAACTTAGAAATAAGCAATGTTATAACAACAAATGAAGGGTATTAAAGTAAATAAAAAAAATTTAAATACAAAATAAATAGAAAATACAATTACAAAACAAATAACAAACAAACAAAAGAAACAGGAACCCTTAATCACACAAGTATACAAGCAACTCATGGATGACCAGTTAAGGGCCTCTGAAAAGACAGCCAGGGGTTCCGGGAAGGTTGGAGGGGTCACAATGGTCCCGCTTAAAACCCAAACTTCTTAGACACCGAAAGTGTCGCCTAAAGAACTCCTAGACACTGTATTGACAGAGACGCTCACTGGAGTTACCAAAAGTCAACTCATATTATTTTAATTATTAAAAAAAAAAACAACTTAAAATAATAACAAAATAAGTAAAGAGAAAGGATTGGAATGCTCCCCCTTGAAGCGATTAGGTCGAGCATGATACCAAGTAAAGATAGTCTGAAAATTCAATCTTGATAAACAGGATTCTCCAAGTGAATCGTGTCATCCTGCAAAACAAAATTCTCCAAAAATGGTTTAAGACGTTGACCATTAACTTTAAAAACATTACCATTCTTTGGATCCTCAATCTCTACTGCTCCAAAAGGAAAAACTTTTGTGACCACAAATGGACCTGTCCATCTGGAACGCAGTTTTCCAGGAAAAATATGCAATCTTGAATTATATAAGAGAACTTTCTGTGATGGTTCAAAGTTTTTCCTCAAAATATTTCTATCATGAAAAACCTTCATTTTCTCTTTGTAAATTCGAGAGTTTTCATAAGCATCATTCCTTAATTCTGCCAACTCATTCAACTGAAGCTTCCTATTCGAACTTGCATTATTTAAACCAAAATTAAACAATTTAATTGCCCAATATGCCTTATGTTCAAGTTCAACTGGTAAATGACAAGCCTTACCGTAGACAAGTCTGTACGGTGACATCCCTATGGGGGATTTGTATGCTGTACGGTATGCCCATAAAGCATCAGTTAATCTCAAAGACCAATCTTTACGGTTAGGACTCACAGTTTTTTCCAAAATTTGTTTTATCTCCCGATTAGCAAGTTCAACTTGATCGCTTGTTTGTGGGTGATATGGGGTAGCGACTTTATGAGTGATGATCGGTTCATAATTGTATATTATTTCTTACCCTTCTAGCTTATGATTTGGTTATGTTTTTGAGTTAAACTTGTGCTTTTAATCCTTTTTGTGTTTATCTTTCAGTTAATTGAGCTTTAGGTAACAATGATGGCTTTGGAGAACATAATTCATGCAATTCAAGCATGTTAAGGCCTAATTTGGATGAATTGATGAAGAGCTTAAAGACAAATTCATTATGGCTACAGCCCCCTGCCAGTCCAGTTCCGTAGGTCATATTGCAAGCTTTGTTTCAGCAACCTACATAGCTCGGATGAGGCCACATTCTTCATGAAAGTTGCTCCAATTGGTGTGTACTATAACATATCCAAAATTCAGCCCCATTGGATAAATCTGGAGTCCGTTACCTAGCAAACACAGAACCATGCTCAGGATGGATCTTATCAGCGCGGAAAATGAGTTAGCAATTTGTTTCGGCCTTAACTTCTTCCTCCGACCTTGGATTGGCCCAAATAACATATGGCTGGAAACAAGACATTCTGAACTTCAATTTAGAGTGCTTAAAGTCCTAATTTGATTAATAGAAGCCCAAGTTGTAAGCCCTTGAAGTTGCTGGTCATGCTGACCTCAGCATGTGCTGGTTGGATGCTTGGTCATGGTGAGCTAGGTATGAGCTATCATTTCTGGTTGGAAGCTTGGTCATGGTGACATGAAGATGAGCTAGGGCTGCTGGTGGGATTTAGTGGTGAAGTGCATCAACCAATTCAAGATTTTCTAATACAAGTGCATCAACCATTTCAGATTTTATAATTCAAGTGTTGTATGCATTAGTCTTATTGAATTCTGATTTTCACTTCCCCTAGGCCTATAAATAGGGAAGTTCTCTAAGCTTGTAATAACACCCCAAGGGGGGGAGCTCTCAAACACTTCTCTAGAGCTCCCTTCCCTTCTCTCCCTCAAATTCTCTTAGTTTCCTTTGTAGTTCTCAATTGTTGTAATAAGATCATTCTACTAAATTTTCTTCTCCAAATCTCTCAAACACTTCTCCCATCTCTAAAGTTCTCCAAACACTTCTCCTCCCTTCTCCAAATTTCCCAAACACATTTCCCTTCTCTTCCAAAAGTCTCCATGTCTCAAACACTTCACAAACACCTTTCTCTCCACTCCCTAAGTTCCCAAAGTCTCCAAGTTCACAAACATTCTCCATGTTCTCCAAACACTTTCTCAAACAACTCTCTACTTCTACTTTCTTCTCCAAAAAGCCTCCATGTCCTCAAACACTTTTCCCAAACACTTCTCCTTTCTTCCTCAAAGTTCTCTTAGTCTCTCTTTAATGTTTTCTTAGTTGTAATTTATTTTTCTTGTAATGTACATTCTTTCTTAAGTATTCAAGTTTGATAAGTTTCCAAGTTTCAATTATGGTTTTTGTTCTTATTCATTATGCTTATAAGTTAATATGCTAGTTTGAATGATTGATCACCATTTAGGCTTGCATGTTAGCTATCTTGGTTTGAATTAAGAGTAGACACCATGCTTTAATTCGAATTGAACTATGAATAGGAAGAGTATGTATGGACATTCGACAACAGGGATTAGATACATGATTGGTTGTTTAAATTGTTCTTCTATGCTTAATGGGTTCCTAATGCTTAATTTTAGGTTAGACAACAAATGATCAAATTAGGGAATTAGGAACACAAGGTTATGACCACACACCATGGCTTAATCATACTTTAGCTAGAATCAATCCATTAATCTAATTGAACTTGGGAACTTATCTACTTGAGTTAGTTATTTTCTTTCTTCCTTGTTTTATTTATTTCCTTTTTTTTTCATTTCTGTTTTGTGTAGGGAAAATGAATTGGATCATTCAATCACCAATCCTCGTGGGATCGACCTCGCACTTACATATGCTATACTACCAAACGGCTCGTGCACTTGCGAGTATCACAAGTTGAGGATGCAACTGAATCCATTTTGGTGCAGCTGAAATCCACACAACAAGTTTTTGGCGCCGTTGCCGGGGATCGAATCTAATGAAGTATAGATTATGTAAGTACGGGGTCGATCCCACGAAGAACTTGTCGGTTTCCTATAAGTTCTAATTTGAGTACGTAAAGAACACTAATTTTACACAACACACAAACACAATACAAATTGGAAACTAAAAATGAAGTAAGGAAGATAAAAGAAATGAAACAACACAAGAAAATAAAGAAAAACACAAACAGCACTTTCTATCACCCGTTTATCACCATTTGGACAGATTCGTTTCTCTGTTTTTCAGTTTCGACCTCTGTCCAGTTTTTGACCTATAACTTTCCAACCGTTTATCCAAAATTCACGTTCTTTATACGGTTGGAATCAGCACAGAAAATGCAAGAACACAACGCGGACCAAAAGTCCAAAACAATTACGAAACAAACAAAATTCAGTGACAAAGACACAAAACGTGTCAAACACGCAACTCACACACACATTGGGGGGGTTTTTTGATTTGGTTCAAGTGACCTATTTCTATTGCATGAAAGTAAATGGACTTTGAATTTAAATGTGAATGGCAGAGATGAATTATCAAAATGTGAAATTAAAATGTAACAAACACTAGGGTTTCGGAATCCACCCTAAACAATTCTACCCATGTTCATGGATACTCAAGTGATGAACTCTAAATGTATTGATGAAGATGTTCGCAATCAAGACCATGGGTCGTGGCTCAAGACGCATTGATTCTCTCTAATATACGTAAAGTGCATGGTTCGTGCTACAATACTTGTGCCCTCCTCATAACCGAACCTAGGTATGGTTCGTACTTCGATTCGATTGCAAGGAAAACCCATTAAGTTCAAAGAGAATATGAACATCACAAGAACCCTAATAGCATGGTGTTTACATTAGGTATTCAAGAAACCAATTCACATGGATGGTTCTTACTCCATCCATCTATTGCTTAGGAAAACATGAAGATACACATAATCCAAACAACCTCAAGAAGCATGCTTTCAAAGGTAATCAATCAAGGAAAACACACATCAAGGATAGATTAATTTGGTGAATTGGAATTCATCAATTGTTGTCAAGAAACCAATTCACATGATGCTCACTTAAACAAGTTCAATCATTTGTTGCTAATTAGAAATTGTGTTCTTGGTTATCTTACACAACTTCTCAACTTTAGCTACATGCATACAACCTAAGGTGATTAAGCAAAGGAAGCAAACACATATCATAAAATTCAATTAGTGAATGGGGTTCATCAACAACATCTAGAAATTCATACACTCAAGCATCAAAACAATAAGGTAATCATGTTTAGGGCTTCAACCTAAGCCCTAGCTATGGAGTTTAGTTCCTCATAATCATTTCAAACACAAATTCAAAATGAAATTAGAAAGAGTTTACAGATTTTCAGAAAATGATGAAAGCTTCAAGATCATCAATGGTGGAAGTCTTCTTCTCCACTTTTCTTGACTGCACCTTGTCTTTCTCCTAGCTCCAAGCTCCAAAATCTGCTCTCAATTGTGTAGAATGGTGGAATACCCTCTCTCCCGTTGCAAAAACTCCCCCAAATCTGATTGCAATCCCTTTTGACTTCTCTCTCTCCTCCTTTCCAGCTTTTCTTTTAGTATAAAACTTATTCTTTCTCTAAAGCTATTGCCCATTGTCCCCTTGCAAATGATGAAACCTTGTTTTAAGGTATAATCCAAGGCTCCAATTGACTCAGGAAATGCCACTCAAATGCAATCCATTGTTACCAAAAGGTGTGGTAACAAGTAGAAATAAAATGCTATTAAGTGGGGGTGAAAACTGGGCCAAAACAAACATCCAGAGCCAGCGTCAATTGTCCGATCAGCTGGATAGGCTACACTTGCCCAATGGAGCTCAAATTTGGATATGTTGTAGTTAACATCCATTGGAACAAGTCTTATGAAGATCATCACCTCATCCAAGGACCGGAACATGCTGATCCAAGGCCACGAAGTTGACCTACGAAAATGAACAAAAACAGAATTTATATCAAATAATGCACTTTTAGCTCATTTTCATACAAACCAAGGTAAAACCTATTAAAACACAAAAAAGAAGTAAAAAGCTATAAAATGTCAAGAACTAACTCAAAATAGTGGGTGAATAACATGAAAAATCATGTGTAAAAATGAACCGAACAAACTTCCCAAACTTATCTTTTGCTAGTCCTCGAGCAAAACAGAAATTAAAACAAGACTCGAAACAAAACTTTCCGAACACTTTCTAAGGAGAGAGCAACTCATGCAAACGACTCAAAAGTTTTCACAAGAAAAACTCAGTTTACACATTATTCACAAGGCGGCAAAATTCATAACACAACATGCTCAAGTGTAGTAGTGTGATGGCCAAATGGAACTCATTCTCCAATTTCAGTTTTCACACAACTTCAAAAATCATACCAAGCACAAATGTAACTTCAAATCTCACCAAAGTTGTCCTCTCACAAATGAATCACTCGGAAGAGGGTTACAATGCATCACTCAATAATAAATATGAGAATAGAGTTAAACCATACGGGACTTAACTCAAAATTAGCAAGATGAAAAACATGCATGAATATGATCTCAAGAAGGATGCTAAACACTTAAAAGCTGAAAAATGTGTGCAAATCAACCACATGACATTTAGGATCAATTTAGGTCTTTATTATAGGTTGTAATGGGGCTAAGGGTGTAAGGTGAGTAAGAAATGAAGGATATGGATACAACAAAGTCCAAGGAACTCACAATGTAAGAGCATATAATCGTTGACTAAAAGACTTTGAAACATCACGCTTGAGATTTTCACTCAGTTTTTGGTGATCAAATAGACCACAAAGCCTTATACCTCCACTAATTATGATTCACACTCCTTCCTTCCATTTGAACAACCAAGAAACATGGAATTGAAATTGAAACCATTGCCACTTAACCACGACTTTTCTCTTTTCTTTCACCCTTTGAGTGAAGTACTTTTTTTTTTTTTTTTTTTTTTTTTTTTTAAAGAATGTAATAACCCTTCCCAAACTTAGCATGAAAAACACATCTAAATTAAAGCTCACGAGTTCCTTAGAAAGGTGAATTCTTGTTTTTCAGGCTAAGGCTAGAAGTAATAATTGGTTACTTGAAAGAAAAGGCATACATATAGGCTCAAGGTGGTTAACAATGGAAAATCATGCTTAAGCATGCATAGGGTTAGCTTGAAAGGCACAAACGGTCCAAAGAGGGCCTTAATATCATTTCTCAAATGTCATGTAATCAAATTGCACAAGAATGAGTAACTTTTAAGTGCTCAACCAAATCAATGAATAATGAGATCAGACAACAACTCAGATGACAAGAAAAGTAAGAATATGTGTATAACACTCATGAATTGAAGCACAAGGCTCAAAGCTCACATTATATGGTTATACAAGTCTAATTCATGCTTGATACAATTCTTTGGATCATGCAAGTCCCTCAACTGGAGAATTATGAAACAAATGGCAAGTGCATAGAGGGTTTCAAACATATCATGCTAGAACGATGCCATTTAGTGAATAACAAATATTTTTTTTTTTTTTTTTTTTTTTTTTTAACATCTTCAATCAAGTCATGTAAACATTCATCACAATCTCATCATATATGTCCGGAAAGTGACTTGAAAACAAAAAAGACTCAAAACTGAAAAGAAAACAGAACAAATTAAAGCAAGAATTTAAGCGAAACGAAAAAGACTTGCTATCCCTTCCCAAACTTAGAAATAAACATTGTCCTCAATGTTAAAGAATTCAGGCATTAACAACGTTATAACAAGAAATAAAGGGAAAGAGCAAGTAAATACAAAAACAAAAAAGAAAAACAACTACAACACGGTTGCAAAACAAAACAAAACAAAACAACACCAAACAAAACCAAACAGTAAGCCCTAACAACAATCTTACACATGCAGAAATCCAGCCCAATGAAATGCACAAACCAAATGAAAGCCCAACCCAAACGAAAGCCCAAAAGCGAAGAAAGTAAATAAAAAAAAAAAAAAAAAAAAAAAAAACAGAGAAACCAAGTCAGAAGCACAAAGAGCGAGGACTCAGTAAAATAGAAAAAAGTGGGCCCTGAAGTCTCGGCACCTGTGAGTCACGGGAAACAAAGTGAGAGACGTGTCGACAAGCAGCGGTCTCTCTCTCGGTCCCAAGCCAGAATTATTGGCTTCATAGGAAGGTGTGACGACTTTTGTTTCTCAAAAGTGCTGAAAGGCAGAACTGTAATTAAAGGGGTTGGGGACCAGGTGAGGTGACCTAAGGGGATAGGCCGTAAGGGCCGCGCAAAACGCAGAAGCGCCGTGTCTAGGGTTACGTAGAAACTAACTCTATAAAAGAAGAAGAGAAAGAGTTGGGGAAAAACACACAAACGCAGAAACACACAACAGAGAAAAGAAAGAACAAAAGAAAAGAAAGTTCAAATGGCTTCTTCCTACCCATTCTCGCTGGATCTCAACCTAGCTCCACCGACTCAGACTCGGGGCCAAGCAGTGGCACCAGTGTGGATGCCCTACTTTGCCTCTGCACGGGGGCACGTGACAGTGAATGACTCGATACTGCTGGACAACGATGTTGCCCTTGGAGTTGCTAGAAATCTAGTAACTCCCAAGGATATACGGGTGCTGGGATCAAGGGATGACAACCGGGTCGTGAGCGATGCTCTGGCACTAAGCGTGCAAAGCACCGCAACAGTCGCAAGTGTGGGTCATCGCCTACTTGCGAAGTCCCATGAAGTGGAGGTGCTAAGAGGTCAGTTGGCGGCGGAGCGAAGTATGGTGGAAGAGTGCCAGAGTATTATTAAAAGTTTAAAAAGGGAAAGGGCAAGGATAGTGGAGGTGAATCGACACCAGCTAGAGGCGTTGCGGGAAGAGAACCAAAATCTCTCAAAGATGGTAAGTGTTTACGCCCATGACATGAGAAAGCAGCTGGAGGACCTGGACCAACCGGGTAAACGCAAGAAAACCGATCGCGAGAGTAGGTATGCTCAAGCTAAGAGTGCGATCTTTGGGAGCTCGAGTGATGAGCCCCAAGAGGCTGTGCGTGAAGCCCCGGAAGAGGATAGCCATAGGGCTAAACTCAAAGGTCCAATGGCCGAGACACCGAGCACTGTGAAAGAATAATTTCTAATGTATTAGTGGTGTGCCTGGTTGTCTTTGCCCTTTCCGTGTATTTGTTTGTTGTTGTTGTTTTTTTTTTTTTTTTTTTTCAGAAATAAAAGAAAATGAAGTTGCAAAAGAAAAAGAAGCACACTTCCCAAACAAAACAAAGACGACAGCCGAAAGGGAAAACACACTTCCCTAACTAAAATAAGACAAAGGTGATAGCCGAAAGGGAAAGGCAAAAACACAAAACACTAGAAAAACACGGAAAAAAGAAAAGTAAAGTGAAAGTTAATGTGCTCCCCCTTGAAGCGATTAGGTCGAGCATGCCCGGGAAATCCGAAATGGCGTTGGCTCTCCCTCTCATCTGCATATGTCTATTTAAGCCACGCCTCTGCAAGCGGAAGAGTACCCTGCAATTCTTTCTGCAAACTCAAGGAAAACCATCAAAAACATCCAAAAACAAAACAATGGCATCCACATGTACTCACCTTGATGATCTCAACCTTGAGCTGTCACTAGCACCACCAAATTCCCAGATAAGGGCTCCTCCAAACCCTATCTTCCCAAACTCCTCATACCACCATGGCTCGGCCTCAAACTTCTCTGAGGTGGTGCCGCGAAGGGCAGTAATGCCGGAGGGCATGACTGTCAGCAGACTGACAGTTGCAGATCACCTGCATGTGGCGCAGAGGTCTGACCAGATGGCAGTGGACGAGTCCCACAATCTAACCGTGCTCAACGCGGTCTCGGCCACAAATTTGGGCATGCGCCTACTGGCGAGAACACGAGAGTGCGGGGCACTGAGTGAGGAGGTGGCGGCCCTGAAAGCTCTGGTGGCGGACCTGCAGAAGCGGCTCTACAGTGCCAGCCAGCATGTAGAGATGCTGCAAAAGAGGAATGATGATCATGTAGAGCTTTTGCAGGTTCTACAAGCAAGAACAGAAAGAGGCAATTAGCAGAAGCCTCAGGTGGTGCAAAATGCAACAATGAACATGTGATTGAGAAATTTATGTTGTTTTTTTTTTTTTTTTTTTTTTTTTTTTTCAAGTTTGTGTTTGGAATCACATGTATGGAATGAAATAAACATTTGAGCCAAAGTTCAGTGTGTGCAATCATGAAGCAATTTACTTCCCAAACTTAACAACAAAATAGAAACACAAACAAGTAAAGGAAAGTAAAAGTAAGAAAAACAAAGAGAAACAACAAGAAAATCGAAATTACCTTGGTTGGAGATTGAAATCCTAACTCAAAAGGAAAATAAATAAATAAAGTAAAATAAAAGTAAGTTTGAGTCTAGAGAAACTCCACTTTGAAGCGATTAGGACGACAACAAACTTCTTCTATTCACCTTGGGTTGCCTCCCAAGAAGCGCTAAGTTTAAAGTCTTTTGCCGGACTTCCAACATACTTGGGTCACTTGGGGGGTTTTGGCTCAATCGCCTCCTTGTGCCGAACATGAAGTTTCTTCAAATCCCTTTGCCATCTAATCAACCCATTTCGTATTCTTTTCTTTTTATGCACATGAGTAGGTTTCAAAAGCAATTTTAAGCGCTCTTCAATACGTGGATTAGATGGAGGAGGCACAAATTTAGGGTCGGGTGGCCTTCTCATTTGAGTAGAAGGAGTGACATTGAACATATGATTGGTGCTTGGAACATGGATGTTCAGCTTGTCTTCCTTTAGTACTTCAAAAACAGAATATGGCATTAGATTAATTGAAGCACCGAAATCAATTAAAGGTTCCTCAAATAATTTATCACCAACTATACAAGGAATTGTGAAACTTCCTGGATAGAAAGTGCTGTTTGTGTTTTTCTTTGGTTTATTGGTTTGTTTCTTTTAGTACAACAATTTATGTTGTTTGTTTGAATTTGTTTAGAGTACTTAGTTCATTTTCGTTTATGGTTTGTTGTTCCATTTTATCTTTATTTGTTTTTGTTTCTTATCTTAAAAATTTTAAAAAGATTTTTCATATGAGCTGACTTATGGTAACTCCAGTGAGCACTTCCGTCAATACAGTGTCTAGGAGTTCTATAGGCGACACCTTCGGTGTCTAAGAAGTTTGGGTTTTAAGCGGGACCATTGTGACCCCTCCAACCTTCCCGGATCCCCTGGCTGTGTTTTCTGAGGCCCTTAACTGGTCATCCATGAGTTGCTTGTATATTCGTGTGTTTTTAAATTAAGTTTTTTTGTTTTGTTTTGTTTTGTTTTTTGTTTTTTTTTATTTTCTTTGTTTTCTTTTCTGTTAAGTCTTTGTTTTTGTTTTGTTAAGTTAGTTTATGTATTTATTTACGTGGTATGGTTAGTTAGTTAGTTTTTTTTCTCTGAGTGTTAAAAACAAACTTTATTTCAATTCAAACATTGCATAAAAAAAAAAAAAAACAAAAAAACAAAAAAAAACAAAAACAAAAAAACAAAATAACAAAATAACAACATCATCATCATCTTCTTCATCTTCTTCATCTCCATCATCATCATGGCTTGCCTCTATTTTCTCGCACTTGTAGAATCTGCAGCAACTCCACATGGTCCTCATTTTTTCTCTGCAGTGCTTCCACGTGCTGATTGGCACAGTAGAGCCGCTTCTGCAAATCCACCACCATAGCCTTCAAGGAAACTATTTCCTCGCTCATCGCGGCACACTCCCTTGTCCTCGCCAGTAATCGCATGCCCAAATTGGTAGCGGAGACCGCGTGGAGCACAGTTAAATTGTGGGACTCCTCTACCGCTGCCTTATCAGACCTCTGTGCCACATGCAGATGATCTGTCGGAGTGAGCTTGCTGCTAATCATGCCTCCTAGCAGCACTGCTTTGTTCGACAGTGCCTCAGAAAAGTTCGGTATTGCCTCAGCAAAGTTTGAGGCCGTGCCGTGATGATATGAAGAGTTTGGAAAGACAGTGTTTGGAGGAGCCCTTGTTTGGGCATTCGGTGGTGCAAGTGAGAGCTCAAGGTTGAGATCATCAAGGTGAGTGCATGAGGATGCCATTTGTTTTGCTTCTGAATTTTTTGATGTTTTTCCTTGAGTTTGCAGGAAGAAATGCTGGGTATCATCCGCTTGCAGAGGTGTGGTTTAAATAGACATATGCTGATGAGAGAGAGCCAACACCATTTCGGATTTCCCGGGCATGCTCGACCTAATCGCTTCAAGGGGGAGCACCTTTACTTTACTTTTCTTTTTTTTTCCTCCGTGTTTTCTGGTGTTTAATGTTTTTGCCCGTTACTTTCATTTTCTAGAGCTTTGTGTTTTTGCTTTTCCCTTTCGGCTATCATCTTTAGTTTATTTTAGTTAGGGAAATGTGTTTTCTTTTTCGTTTGTCGTCTTTGTTTTATTTTAGTTGGGAAGTGTGTTTTCTTTTTCTTTTTCTTTCTGCAACCTTACTCTTTTATTTCCGAAACAAAATAACGAAAATACAAAAACAACAAAATAAAATAAAAACAACAATAATGCAGTAGGAAATCATTTCTTCTCGGTGCTTGGTGTCTCGACCATTGGAGCTTTGAGTTTGGCCCTCTGGCTGTCCTCTTCCGGGGCTTCACGCACAGCTTCTTGGGGCTCATCACTTGAGCTCCCAAAGATCGCAATCTTAGCTTGAGCGTAACTACTCTCGCGATCTGCTTGTTTGCGTTTACCCGGTCGGTCTAGGTCCTCCAGCTGTTTTCGCATGTCGCGAGAGTACAACTCTACCATTTTTGATAGGTTTTTATTCTCGTCTCGCAATACTTCTAGCTGGTGTCGATTCACCTCCACAATCCTTGACCTCTCCCTTTTCAAGCTTTTTATAGCACTCTGACAGTCTTCAACCAAACTTCGCTCCGCCGCCAACTGAGCTTTAAGCACCTCTACCTCATGGGACTTCGCAAGTAGGCGATGACCCAAACTTGCGACACATGCTGTACTCTGCACGCTCAGTGCCAGGGCATCACTCGTGACCCGGTTGTCATCCCTTGTCCCGAACACACGTATATCTTTGGGAGTCACTAAATTTCTGCAAACTCCAATGGCAACATCGTTGTCCAGGAGTATTGAGTCATTGACAGTCACAGGCCCCCGTGCGGAGGCAAAGTAGGGCATCCATACTGGTGCTACTGCTTGGCCTCGTGTCTGAGTTGGTGGAGCTAGGTTGAGATCTAACGAAAAGGGGTAGGAAGAAGCCATTTGATTTCTCACTTTTTTTTTTTTTCTTTTTCTTGCTTCTTTTCTCTTTTGTGTTTCTGAGTTTGTGTGTTTTTTGTTTTTTGTTTTTTTTCCCTTCTTTTTCCTTCTTATAGATGTAGTCTTTGACAAACAAACCCTAGCCGTTGCAGCGTCTAAGCGTTTTCTGAATATCCAGCGTTCCTCGAGTCCCACAACCTTCTCACTTTCCAACCGTTTCCAACACATTTGTCACGACTTGCTTTGTCTGAACGGACGCGTTCAGCAAAGTTGTCGCGCCTTTCCATGAGCCCGTAATTTTCGCTTGTGGATCTGCGGCGCCTCTATGCGTCGACACGTGGCTCCTGCTTTCTGCCCGTGACTATCCATGAAACGACATCAGGGACCACATTCCCTCTTTTTAGAAATCCCGCTTTGCGCTCATAATTCACGTTTTATCTTTTTAAGAAAAAAATTAAATTTAAACGTGTGGGCTTCAGATTTTATGTTGGGTCGGGTTTTACCGTTGTTGGGTTAATTTCATTTTGGGTTGGGCTTTCAATTGTTTGGGTTTCAGTTTGTGTAAGACTATCTGTTAGGGCTTACTGTTTTGAGTGTTTTACTGTTTCGTGTTTTTTTTATTTATTTATTTTATTTTATTTTATTTGATTGTTTGTTTTGTAATTTTTATTTTGTAATTGTTTTATTTTATTTTTGTATGTTTTGTGATTTTTATTTGCTTTAATACCCTTCATTTGTTGTTATGACATTGGTTGTGGCTAATTTTTAAACATTGAGGACAATGTTCATTTCTAGGTTTGGGGGTATTGGAGTTTAGCAAGTAAATTTGGTTTTTCTTAAAATTAAAAAAAATAATAATTGAAAAAAAAAAATTATTTATTTTTTTGCTTGTTTTTATTTTAAGTATTGTTTTGTTTTGTTTTTGTTTTGAGTCACTTTCCGAACACTTATGATGAGATAAATGTTTGCATGACTTAAATAAAAATTGGATTTCATTTTATTTTAGTGTTTTTTTTTCTTTATTAAAAAATAAAAAAAAATTTGGCATTGTTCTAGCATGATATGTTTGAAACCTTCTTTACACTTGCCATTTGTTTCATAATTTTCCAATTAAAGGATTTGCATGACCCAAAGAATTGTATCAAGCACAAATTAGACTTATATAACCATATAAAGTGAGCTTTTGAGCCTTGTACTTCAATTCATGAGTGTTATATACATACTATTATTTTCTTGTCATCAAAGTTGTTGTTTGATCTCATTATTTATTGATTTGGTTGAACACTTAAAAGTCATTCATTCTTATGCAATTTGACTTCACGACATTTAAGAAGTGATATTAAGGCCCTCTTTGGATCGTTTGTGCCTTTCAAGCTAACCTTATGCATGCTTAAGCATGATTTTCCATTGTTAACCATTTTTAGCCTACATGTAAACCTTTTCTTTCATTTAACCAATTATATTTCCTCGCCTTAGCCTGAAAAACAAATATTTACCTTTCTAAGGAACTCATGAGCTTTAATTGGGATGTGTTTTTCATACTAAGTTTGGGAATTTCGAAGAAAAAAAAAAATCACACAATTGGTGAAAGAAAAGAGAAAAGTTGTGATTAAGTGGTGGTTGAATGAAATTTCATTTTTGGGCCTTCAAAATAAATTGGTGGTTGTTCAGGAAAGGAGTATGAATCATTGTAAATGAAGGTATAAGGAGTTTTGATCGTGTAAAAGAAAAAATCTAATCGTGATGATTCGAAGTCTTGTAAACAATTGTTTTATGCTCTTATATTTTGAGTTTCTTGGACTTTGTTTTATCCATACCCTTCATTTCTTACTCACCTTACACCCTTGGCCCCATTACAACCTATGCTAAAGACCTAAATTGATCTTAAATGTCATGTGGTTGAATTGCATTCATTTTTCTACTTTTAAGTGTTTGGCATCCTTCTTGAGATCATATTAATGCAAGTCCTTCATCTTTTTATTTCGAGTTAAGTCCTTATGGTTTAACTCTAACCTCATGTTTATAACTGAGTATTGCATTGTAGCCTTCTTCCGAGTGATTCATTTGTGAGAGGACAACTTTGGTGAGATTTGAAGTTGAACTTGTGCTTTGTATGATTTTTGAAATTGTGTGAAAACTAAGATTGAGGAATTTGTTGCATTTGGCTATCACACTACCACACTTTGAGCATATTATGTTTTGAACTTTGCCGCTTTGTGAATAATGTTTAAAATTGAGCTTTTATTGTTAAAACGTTTAAGTCATGTGCATGAGTCATTTCTCTTCAGAAAATGTTCGGAAAAATTGTTTTAAGTTCTTTGTGTTTTTGTGTTTGTTTTTGTTTTTGGTTTTGCTTAAGGACTAACAATCTTTAAGTTTTCTAATTACTTTGTTTTACAGAGTCAGTAAAACGTTTGTGGGTATCGTATCTGTTAAACCCTCAGGAGACACAACTCCTCCTACTAGGGATGCCTAGAGGTTTAAAGGCTTGTTGCATATGCTAAATGCAATCGAGTTACCTACGAAAGTGGTTTAGTTAACTTCTAGTTTTGTTTTTAACTTTGTTTTGTGTTGTTTTGCTCGAGGACTAGCAAAATCTAGGTTTGGGGGTATTTGATCGGTTCATAATTGTATATTATTTCTTACCCTTCTAGCTTATGATTTGGTTATGTTTTTGAGTTAAACTTGTGCTTTTAATCCTTTTTGTGTTTATCTTTCAGTTAATTGAGCTTTAGGTAACAATGATGGCTTTGGAGAACATAATTCATGCAATTCAAGCATGTTAAGGCCTAATTTGGATGAATTGATGAAGAGCTTAAAGACAAATTCATTATGGCTACAGCCCCCTGCCAGTCCAGTTCCGTAGGTCATATTGCAAGCTTTGTTTCAGCAACCTACATAGCTCGGATGAGGCCACATTCTTCATGAACGTTGCTCCAATTGGTGTGTACTATAACATATCCAAAATTCAGCCCCATTGGATAAATCTGGAGTCCGTTACCTAGCAAACACAGAACCATGCTCAGGATGGATCTTATCAGCGCGGAAAATGAGTTAGCAATTTGTTTCGGCCTTAACTTCTTCCTCCGACCTTGGATTGGCCCAAATAACATATGGCTGGAAACAAGACATTCTGAACTTCAATTTAGAGTGCTTAAAGTCCTAATTTGATTAATAGAAGCCCAAGTTGTAAGCCCTTGAAGTTGCTGGTCATGCTGACCTCAGCATGTGCTGGTTGGATGCTTGGTCATGGTGAGCTAGGTATGAGCTATCATTTCTGGTTGGAAGCTTGGTCATGGTGACATGAAGATGAGCTAGGGCTGCTGGTGGGATTTAGTGGTGAAGTGCATCAACCAATTCAAGATTTTCTAATACAAGTGCATCAACCATTTCAGATTTTATAATTCAAGTGTTGTATGCATTAGTCTTATTGAATTCTGATTTTCACTTCCCCTAGGCCTATAAATAGGGAAGTTCTCTAAGCTTGTAATAACACCCCAAGGGGGGGAGCTCTCAAACACTTCTCTAGAGCTCCCTTCCCTTCTCTCCCTCAAATTCTCTTAGTTTCCTTTGTAGTTCTCAATTGTTGTAATAAGATCATTCTACTAAATTTTCTTCTCCAAATCTCTCAAACACTTCTCCCATCTCTAAAGTTCTCCAAACACTTCTCCTCCCTTCTCCAAATTTCCCAAACACATTTCCCTTCTCTTCCAAAAGTCTCCATGTCTCAAACACTTCACAAACACCTTTCTCTCCACTCCCTAAGTTCCCAAAGTCTCCAAGTTCACAAACATTCTCCATGTTCTCCAAACACTTTCTCAAACAACTCTCTACTTCTACTTTCTTCTCCAAAAAGCCTCCATGTCCTCAAACACTTTTCCCAAACACTTCTCCTTTCTTCCTCAAAGTTCTCTTAGTCTCTCTTTAATGTTTTCTTAGTTGTAATTTATTTTTCTTGTAATGTACATTCTTTCTTAAGTATTCAAGTTTGATAAGTTTCCAAGTTTCAATTATGGTTTTTGTTCTTATTCATTATGCTTATAAGTTAATATGCTAGTTTGAATGATTGATCACCATTTAGGCTTGCATGTTAGCTATCTTGGTTTGAATTAAGAGTAGACACCATGCTTTAATTCGAATTGAACTATGAATAGGAAGAGTATGTATGGACATTCGACAACAGGGATTAGATACATGATTGGTTGTTTAAATTGTTCTTCTATGCTTAATGGGTTCCTAATGCTTAATTTTAGGTTAGACAACAAATGATCAAATTAGGGAATTAGGAACACAAGGTTATGACCACACACCATGGCTTAATCATACTTTAGCTAGAATCAATCCATTAATCTAATTGAACTTGGGAACTTATCTACTTGAGTTAGTTATTTTCTTTCTTCCTTGTTTTATTTATTTCCTTTTTTTTTCATTTCTGTTTTGTGTAGGGAAAATGAATTGGATCATTCAATCACCAATCCTCGTGGGATCGACCTCGCACTTACATATGCTATACTACCAAACGGCTCGTGCACTTGCGAGTATCACAAGTTGAGGATGCAACTGAATCCATTTTGGTGCAGCTGAAATCCACACAACAAGTGACACCATATTTTTTCATTAAAGCCTCAAAAGGTTTATTACAAAAGTGTTTCCCCCCATCACTTATTATAGCTCGAGGTGTTCCAAATCTTGAGAAAATGTTTTCTTTTAAAAACCGCAAAACAGTTTTATGATCATTATGTCGACAAGGAACAGCCTCTACCCATTTGGAAACATAATCAATACCGACCAAGATATAAAGATATCCAAAAGAAACGGGAAACGGACCCATAAAATCAATGCCCCAACAATCAAATATTTCAATTACCAAAATTGGGTTCAAAGGCATCATATTTCTACGGGTAATTGCCCCCAACTTTTGACAACGGTCACAAGTTCGACAAAAAGAATTAGTGTCTTTAAAAAGCGTAGGCCAATAAAATCCACACTGCAAAATCTTTGCAGCGGTTTTCTTTACAGAAAAATGACCACCACATGCTTCATTATGACAAAAAGAAATTACTGCATGGATTTTATTATCAGGTACACACCTCCTAATGATTTGATCAGGGCAGTATTTAAACAGATAGGGGTCATCCCAAAAGAAATTTTTAACCTCTGTAAGAAATTTCCTCTTGTCTTGAGCAGTCCAATCAGATGGAATTTTACCTGTAGCAAGAAAATTAACAATGTTAGCAAACCAAGGTAATTCCGAAATAGTAAATAATTGCTCATCTGGAAAAGAATCATTAATTGACAATGTTTCAATGGAATCCTCAAAACTCAATCTAGACAAATGATCAGCCACTACATTTTCTACTCCCTTTTTGTCTTTGATTGTGATGTCAAATTCTTGAAGTAGTAGGATCCACCTAATCAGTCGAGCTTTAGCATCTTTCTTTTCAAAAAGGTATTTTAAAGCTGCATGGTCAGTGAAAATAACAATAGGTGATCCAACTATATAAGAACGAAACTTATCCAAAGCAAATACCACAGCAAGGAGTTCTTTTTCAGTTGTAGAATAATTCATCTGAGCACTGTTCAAGGTTCTGCTTGCATAATGGATGAGATGTGGCTTCTTATCCTTTCTTTGCCCCAAAACAGCTCCAACCGCAAAATCACTGGCATCACACATAATTTCAAAAGGTAAGGTCCAGTTAGGTGGTTGCATAATTGGAGCAGATGTGAGCATTTCAATTAATTTCTCAAAAGCCTTTTGACATGAATCAGACCACTCAAATATACTGTCTTTTAATAGGAGATTACACAAGGGTCTAGATATTGCACTAAAATTCTGAATAAATCTCCTATAAAAACCAGCATGACCTAAAAATGATCTGACATCTTTAACAGTTTTTGGAACTGGCAATTTTGAAATTAATTCAATTTTAGCTTTATCCACTTCAATTCCTTTAGAAGAAACAATATGACCCAGAACAATTCCAGAAGAAACCATAAAATGACATTTCTCCCAATTTAAAACAAAGTTTTTCTCCTGGCATCGAACCAATACTTTTTCCAAATTACTCAAGCAATTATCAAAAGAATCACCAAAAACAGATATATCATCCATGAAAACTTCAAGAAATTGCTCAACCATATCACTGAAAATACTGATCATGCATCTTTGAAAAGTAGCAGGAGCATTACATAATCCGAAAGGCATTCTACGAAAAGCAAAAGTACCAAAAGGACATGTAAAAGTAGTTTTTTCTTGATCTTCAATGGCAATTTCAATTTGATAATAACCTGAGTATCCATCTAAGAAGCAATAAAATTCATGACCGGCTACCCTTTCTAAGATTTGATCAATAAAAGGTAAAGGGAAATGGTCTTTTCTAGTTGCAGAATTTAGCTTTCTATAATCAATGCACATGCGCCAACTTGAAACAACTCTAGTAGGTATCAATTCATTCTTATCATTTTTAACCACAGTTATGCCAGATTTCTTAGGTACAACTTGAGTAGGACTTACCCATTTACTATCAGAGATGGAATAAATAATACCTGCATCTATTAATTTCAACACCTCAGTTTTAACAACATCTTTCATGATTGGGTTTAACCTACGCTGTGCCTCCCTGGAAGACTTGGCTTCATCCTCTAAAAATATTTTATGAGTACAAACAAGAGGACTAATTCCCTTAATGTCAGCAAGAGTCCAACCAATGGCAGATCTATGAGAATTCAACACATTAAGTAACTTACATTCTTGCAAAGAGTCAAGTTCAGAAGATATTACCACTGGAAAAGTGTTGTTGGCCCCCAAGAATGCATGTTTAAGTCCCATGGGTAAAGGCTTCAATTCTAGATTAGGAACTTCCACATTTGATGGCAATGTCTTTTCCTTCCGAGGTGGAAGCTTCTCAAACCTTGGTGTCCATTTATCAACCTGCAAGGAATTAAACAATGAATTAAGATAAGTAATTTCCGGATCCTCAAGTAATTCAGATTCTTTAGAATTCAATAAAAGGGGCTCTAGAGGTTTAGAAATACTGGTCTTCTCAAATTGATCTTGCACAAGAGCTTCAATCAAGTTCACCACTGCACATTCATCATCTTCATAAGGTCGCCTGAAAACATTAAAAATGTTAATTTCCAATGTCATGTTACCAAAACTGAGTTTCATTACCCCACTTCTGCAACTAATGTGTGCGTCACATGTAGCAAGAAATGGACGTCCTAATATGATAGGAATTTCATTTTCAGAATGCAAAACAGGTTGTGTATCCAAAACAACAAAGTCAACAGGGTAGTAAAATTTGTCCACTTGGACCAATACATCCTCAATTACCCCTCTCGGCACTCGTACAGAACGATCAGCAAGTTGCAACTTCATTGTTGTGGGCTTCAATTCACCAAGACCTAACTGCAAATATACTGAATATGGCAATAAATTTACACTAGCCCCCAAATCAAGCAAAGCACAATTGATGTAATTTTTCCAAATTACACATGAAAGAGTGGGACTTCCTGGATCTTTGTATTTAGGAGGGACCTTATGTTGCAACAATGCACTCACATGTTCAGTCAAAAATGCAGTTTTCTTCACTTGATGCTTTCTTTTAAATGTGCACAGATCTTTTAAAAATTTAGCATAAGAAGGGATCTGTTTAATAGCATCTAACAGAGGAATATTAACTTTGACTTCTTTAAAAACATCCAAAATTTCAGAATTTTGATTCAATTTCTTTGGAGGATTTAAAGCTTAAGGAAAAGGAGCAGGAAAATGATATTCATTTGATTCATTCAAGTTGGACATGTTAAGTTTATCATTATTCTCTGATTTTTCAACTTCCTTCAGTGAAGGTGTGTTATCAATTATTTTACCACTTCTAAGAGCAATGACAGACTTAGCATGTTCAATTGAGGTTTCACACGAATTAACATTCCTTGGATTTGGTTGAGTTTGGGAAGGAAATTTTCCTTTTTCATTTATTGCAAAAGAATTTGTCAATTTAGAAATTTGGCTTTTAATTTCTTTATTTTCTTCAACCATTTGACCAAACAAGGTATCATACCTTTGATTTTGCTTCTGCTGTTCCTGCATAAATGCTTGAAGAGTATCGCTCAAAGAAGGCCTAGCATTAAATGTATTAGTTGCAGGAAACTGATGATTGAAAGAATTTCTATCACTTACCTGAGGTTGTGAATATATAGTAAGTTTCTAATATATATTCTTCATCAATATAAAGATGTACGAAGTTGTAAACTCTAAAAGGTTACAATCGGAAAGAAATCCTAATTACAATAGGATTCTACAAAAGGTAAGTAATTATAAAAAATTAAAACCAAATCATTCACTTCCTAGAATAATTCTAGCTCTTAGGAGAGAGATTATAGAATAGTACTGTACCACCACGTCAGCTGGTGATACTCCCTCTTAAAATTTGACACGTGTTATTTTTTAAAGAAAATAAAAACTTTTTGGACAGCTAGACTTTGACATCCGATTTTACCCTTTAGAATGAAATTTTAAAAATGAAAAAAAGAATGAACTCTCCCACCCCAACTCAGATGCAATTACCCTTGGCCGCCGCCGCCACTCCTCCTCTATTTCTATTCCTCCGTCCTTCTCTCTCATGTACAAACGACAATCTTATTTTACATATGGTGTTTGTTTTCACATTCAAATTTTTTTTTCATTTTTCTTCCTTAACAACAGCATCGTAATCATAATCTCAATTGTTCAATTTCCTCAATTCTCATCTCCCTAAAAAAGAATTAAAAAAATTGAAGAAATAGATTATTGTACAGCAGCCAACCACAACCCACCCTGAACCCAGCATTACCTCCACTTGTCGCCGCCCCATCCCTCTATTTGCCTTCCTTCCTCTCAGTTTCTCTCTCCTCTCTTGTCTTCAATTACATTAATGGATGCATGTCCAATTGAACCCAGTCAACTCATATTCGTTGTTTTCTAGAGAGAGAGATGGAGGGAAGAAGAGAAACAAAGAGGAAGAGAGAGAGAGAGGGAGGGGTTGGTGGGAGGAGAGGCAGAACGGCGGTGGATGAATTTTGCCGAATTTTAAGTGTTTGGAAGGCTAAAACAGTTTGCCAAGTTTTTTAGTGTTTTGAAGGCTAAAACAGTAACTTCAAATTCAACTATAAATAAGCTATAACTTTTTTTCTAAAAAATGACACGTGGCAAACTTTGAATGGAAGTAGTACTAGCCCACGTGGTGGTACAGTACTATTCTATAATCTCTCCATTACTTGATCTCTTAATGTTTATTTTTTCTGAATTTTGGCGTATATGATCTCGAATTATAAACAAACAAGTTTGACGGTTGGATCGTTGAGTAGCTTTAAAATTGTTTATTTTGTACGTATAACACTTAAGAAATTGAATAGTATATATATTTATTAGTAGCTTTAAATTTTTTTAAGACTTTGCGCGACCAATATAATAATTCGTCGCGCAAAGTATACTCTAAAAATTTCGGCGGGTACCAAAAATGGGAATTTAAAAAAAAATATATATTACGACTTTGCGGGACGAATATATAGTTCGTCGCGCAAAGTTTTGTGGGACAAATATATACTCGTTCATCGCTCAAAGTTGTGCGGGACCAATATAAAGTTCGTCGCGCAAAGTTTTGCGGGACCAATATATAGTCGTTCGTTGCGCAAAGTATACCCGAAAAATTTGGGCGGGTACCAAAAATGCGAATTTTTAAATTATTTTTTTTCCAACTTTGCGAGACCAATATATAGTAGTTCGTCGCGCAAAGTATACTCTAAAAATTTGGCGGGTACCAAAAATGGGAATTTTTAAAAAAAAAATTACGACTTTGCAGGACCAATATATAGTTCGTCGCGCAAAGTATACCCGAAAAATTTGGGCGGGTACCAAAAATGGGAAGCGGGAATATTGTGGTCGCCCAAAACCCTAAAAATTTGGGCGCGCACAAAAAATGGGAATTTTTTTAAAAATTAAAAAAAAAATTCAAGACTTTGCGCGACCAATATATTATTTCGTCGCGCAAAGTGATACGGTTTTTAAAACCAAAATAACACCTCCACCATTTTCTCAATGTCTTCTACTCTTACCTCTCCTCTCTCTTTCCTTCTCCCCAAATCCTACCCTTTCTCTCACACTCACTCCTCTCACTTAATCTCTCATCTCTCTCTTCACTATCTATCACTCTCACTCACTCTCTTATCTCTCTTTTCATCATCTCTCACTCTCACTCACTCTTTCATCTCTCTCTCACTATCTTCTCTATTCTCTCACACTCACTTCTCCCTCTCATTCTCACTCACTCAAAATCTTGCCAAAAGGTATATTCTCTCCAAACTTTATTTTTTTTTTCATTAATATGTGTTTTTGGAGTTAGTTTTGAGTTTATTCTAATTTTTTGTTATTTTGTTGTTATTTGACAATATTTGTTTTTTTTTTGTAGGGAATCGTCGAGACTTTGACGGCTAAAGTTGAGGATTTGGACGCTATCGAAATATATCCTCCGCCACTATCGCCACAATAGGCTTGTAGATTTTATTATTGTACTTTGTTAATTTATGTGTACATTTTGAATATTATATATATTGGATAATTTGACCACTATTTTTCATATGTAATTTTATTTTGAATATTTCAATTTAAATTAAAGTAATTAAAAAAAATAAAATCATACAATTAAATTAAATTTAAAAAGTAAAAATTTGAAAAATTAATATAATGAAATTGATATAAGAGAAATAATAAAAAAAAAGGTCAAAAACCTTGGGTGACAAAATATTTCGTCGAACAAACTATTAAACTAGTTTATTTTAATTAAAAATTTTAAAAAAACAAAATTTTAAAAAAATTGAATATTTCGTCGCGCAAAGATTTGCGCGACATTAGGATTCGTCGCGCAAAGATTTGGGCGACATTAACTTTCGTCGCGCAAAATAATATTATTCGTCGCGCAAAGTAATTAATATTCGTCGCGCAAAGTTGATAGTATTCGTCGCGCAAAGTAGTTATAATTCGTCGCGCAAAGTATCTTTGAGCGACGTTAGTATTCGTCGCGCAAAGTTGTTATCGTTCGTCGCACAAAGTATCTTTGCGAGACAAAAAAAAAATTTCGTCGCGCAAAACCTTTCTTTACGATCTTTGCGCGACAGAACTTGCGCGACCAAAATTTCGTCGCGCAAAGTGTTTTTTGTAGTAGTGTTAGAAATGCGCCCTTCGATAATCATCGACGGAAAACAAAAAAACCGTCGTTAACAATATAAATAAACATGACGCTTATTACATCTATACCCTAAACCCTAAACCCTAAACCCTAAACCCTAAACCATAAAATATAAACCCTAAATTATATATATATGTTTAAATAATTTTAGAAAAGGGTTTATGGTTTTACTGCCTAATATATATTAACCATAAACCCTAAACCCCAAAAATAAACCTTTATCCCCCTAATCCCTAAACCCTAAACTATTAAAGTATAAGTGATGTTGTGACTCATGAAAACATTTTTCTTTTTGGTGGTAATTTTAAATTTGTATAACTCAAACTTAATTTTTTAAAGCTTAAGGGGGAAGAAACTATCGCAATGACTTCATAGGAGTTGACGTTGCATTTTTTTGATTTATTTTAAATTTATTATGAATATTTCGAATTAAATAGAATAAAATATTATTAATAAAACCCACAAACCACGTCGGCGTTAATAAATTAACGACGTTGTAACTAATAATAAACGACTACATTTTAACAACAAACGTCGTTTAAAGTTCAAACCATGGCCATTTTTACAAAGACAACGACGTACAAACCATTTGCCACGACCTAAACTCTTAACCTCTCGCCGTCTAATGTCAAGAAAACAACGTCGTCTATATAACCAATAGCGTCGTTTTAATAATAATTTACGTCGCTTTTTAAAAAAATATGACGTTGTTATATGTGTACAACGTCATTTTAAAGAAACCAAGGTTTAGAAATGCGCCCTTCGTAAATCATCGACGGAAAACAATAAAACCGTCGTTAAATATGACATCTATACCCTAAACCCTAAACCCTAAACCATAAATTATATATATATTTTTAAATAATTATAGAAAAGGATTTATTGTTTTAGGGCCTAATATATATTAACCATAAACCCTAAACCCCAAAAATAAACCTTTATCCCCCTAAACCCTAAACCCTAAACCATTAAAGTATAAGTGATGTTGTGACTCATGAAAACATTTTTCTTTTTGGTGGTAATTTTAAATTTGTATAACTCAAACTTAATTTTTTAAAGCTTAAGGGGGAATAAAATATCTCAATGACTTCATAGGAGTTGACGTTGCATTTTTTGGATTTATTTTAAATTTATTATGAATATTTGAATTAAATGGAATAAAATATTATTAATAAAACCCACAAACCACGTCGGCGTTAATAAATTAACGACGTTTTGAATTATTATAAACGACTTAATTTTAAAACAAAACGTCGTTTAAATTCTAAACCATGACCATTTTTGCACATAAAACGACGTACAAACCATTTTCCACGACCACAACTCTTAACTTCTCGCCGTCTAATATCAAGAAAACAACGTCGTCTATAGAACCAAGAGCGTCGTTTGAACAACCTTTTACGTCGCTTTTTTAAAAACTGTGACGTTGTTATGTGTCTACAACGTCTTTTTGAAGAACCTACGGTTTTTCACAACATGAAAACCTCAACAAATTTGGTTCAGCATGATCTTGGGTTTTTCACAACATGAAAACCTCAACAAATTTACAGGGACGTTGATTTCAACAAAAACTTGCTAATTCTAACCAATTTTGTACAAAAACTTGTCTAATTCTAACAAAATTTGTACATTTTATAAAAATGTTTAAGTATGCTAAAATTCCTCTACTCCATATGAACACACACAAACTCTGCCCATTCTTTCCTAACTTCTTCAATGGCAGCTTGGGGGTATGGCGCTTGATCCTTTCCTTTGGCAAACTGCAGTCCATAAACAAAGATTAATCTCACAGACGACGCTATTATTCATTTACCGACGTAGTATATATATTCAACGACGGTATTTTTAATTTACCGTCGCTGATAATATAAAAACCCACATAAAAATAAATCTGAAAATTTTCTTCTTACCGTCTTCTCAAATTCCAGGGAAGTATCCTTTATGATGTCTCTCATAAAGCGCATGACAAAATACCCGCAATCTACACTGCTTGGTTGCTTTGGAGTGCCGGGCAGAGTTTTCCAAAGAGGTGTTTTACGGCCTACTCTGCCTATATGTGTATTATACATTAGAGCAGAGTTCACTATGTTTTTCCCGTCCTCATCCACAACACGATTTCCAGGCAGTGGATCCAGAAAATAGACGGTCTCCTTCTTTGCTCTCACAATGATCAAGACCCAATGATGGCTGCACAAAATAAATATAAAGGTTAAATAGTTTTATATGCAGAGCATCATACAAACAAAATCCTGTTTTTTGTTTGGAGACTAACCCTGGATTGTAAGGCATCAGGAAAATCTGTTCACCATCTGTTTTTTGAAGTCGATTGGCTACGAGACGTGATCTTTCAGTTAATGAACCAGCGTCGGCACTAACTAGAGCAGGGTTGATAAAGCCAACCATGTTCACCATATTTGCAGCCTTCAAATGATCAAATAGGCACCTAAATAAATGAATTGAAACCATGAGTGTTTTTTTTTTCAACATAAAGGAGAGTGTCAAATGAATATTTGATAAGGACAAACCTCATATATACTGCAACGACAGTAGCCCAATTTCTTCCATGCCAGCAAATTGGGTAATATCTTCATGCAAGACGAAGGTGTTACGATCTATGCCAAACACCTCCTTCTCAATAGTAAAGCTCATAGCCTTCTCCTGAGGCTTTAGTGTCGATTCAACATAACTACAAAGGGATTGTAAAGAAGATGGCAACTCCAGCTTTGAATAATCTGGTACTTCCGTACTCTGTTTGAACAAATAAAGCAACATAAAGTGACGTGGTAAATAAATAACAACGACGGTTTAAATAACAAAACGTCGTCTTAAAATGAGTTACACGACGGTAAAAACATACCATCGTAATGAATACTTTATTACGTCGTTTAAATAAAACTGACGTCTAATTCAAATGCAAAATTCATAATTAATGAATTTACCTTTTCAATTTTCTTTTCTCCAACACTAGATTGCTGTTTTAATAAATAAAGAGATATATATATATATAAGAAAGATTGTACAACAATTTAAACATTCAACTAAATAAAAAATGGCGTGGAAATTTAAAACAAACGACGGTTGAAAGAAAATATAGACGTCTGAAAATTGAAAAACAAATGAAAAAGGCAAAGTTAAGAGAATTTACCTTTTCATCTTTCTTTTCTTCAATCTTTTCACCATCCCCAGATTTCTGTTATAAGAAATAAAGAAATATATATAAGACATAGTACAAAAAAGGCAAAAAAAAAAAAGTAAAAAAATTAAATTAAACCGTCGTGGTAATAATAACAAACGACGGTATTTAAGAATTACAGACGTGTATATTTAATCAAACGACGGTAAATAATAAACGTCGTGGTATTTCATATACTACGACGGTATCTAAGCTTGTACAACAATTTAAACATTCAATTAAATAATTGCAGACGTGTAACATTCATTAAACGTCGTGGTAATTCCTTTATTGAAAAAAAAATGAAAAAAGCAAAGTTATGAGAATTTACCTATTCAACTATCTCAAGTATCTTTCCTTCTACTCTCTTTTCTACTTCCCCTGATTTCTGTTTTAAGAAATAAAGAAATATATAAATGACATTGTAGAAAAATTAAAACAAATAAATAAACCGTCGTGGTAAACATTAACAGAAGACGGTATGAAATAATTACAGACGTCTGAATAACATCAAACGACGGTTAATAAAAAGCGTCGTGGTATAACTTTAACACGGCGGTAAATATAAACAGAGAAACAGAGAATTCAAAGTTCAAAGACGTTACCATTTCCTCCTGCTTTTCCCCATTCTTGGCAGTATCCTCCTCAAATTGTAGGGCTCTAACATCAAGTGCCCCAGAGCAGCTTGCTTTGTCCGACATTGGATTTTTGGGACTTTGCCCTTGGATTTGGGACAATGTATTCAGTTTCAGCACGCTTGGATCAAAATTGGGGATGATTTTTGAAAGCTGACTCAGCAAATTTTCCATCTCAGCTTCTACCAATTGCTTGGTCCTAGCCTCCATCTTTAAACTCTCTTCCCTTGACCTAGCCTCCATTTTCAAAGTCTCTTCTTGAAGGACAAGTCTTACACTTTCCTTCAATTGATTAGCAAACCTTACCTTTTGTTGTCTAGGTAAATTGAAGTATTGCTTAGGGGAAACCCCAGCCCCTACCCCTCTAACTCTTCCTGGATGCTCGGGACCCAAAGCCAATGTCAAAATGATCGGTTCATAATTGTATATTATTTCTTACCCTTCTAGCTTATGATTTGGTTATGTTTTTGAGTTAAACTTGTGCTTTTAATCCTTTTTGTGTTTATCTTTCAGTTAATTGAGCTTTAGGTAACAATGATGGCTTTGGAGAACATAATTCATTCAATTCAAGCATGTTAAGGCCTAATTTGGATGAATTGATGAAGAGCTTAAAGACAAATTCATTATGGCTACAGCCCCCTGCCAGTCCAGTTCCGTAGGTCATATTGCAAGCAATGTTTCAACAACCTACATAGCTCGAATGAGGCCACATTCTTCATGAAAGTTGTTCCAATTGGTGTGTACTATAACATATCCAACATTCAGCCCCATTGGATAAATCTGGAGTCCGTTACCTAGCAAACACAGAACCATGCTCAGGATGGATCTTATCAGCGCGGAAAATGAGTTAGCAATTTGTTTCGGCCTTAACTTCTTACTCCGACCTTGGATTGGCCCAAATAACATATGGCTGGAAAGAAGACATTCTGAACTTCAATTTCGAGTGCTTAAAGTCCTAATTTGATTAAGAGAAGCCCAAGTTGTAAGCCCTTGAAGTTGCTGGTCATGCTGATCTCAGCATGTGCTGGTTGGATGCTTGGTCATGGTGACATGAAGATGAGCTAGGGCTGCTGGTGGGATTTATTGGGGAAGTGCATCAACCATTCAAGATTTTCTAATACAAGTGCATCACCTAATTTAGATTTTCTAATACAAGTGCATCAACCATTTCAGATTTTATAAAACAAGTGTTGTATGCATTAGCCATATTGAATTCAGATTTTTACTTCTCCTAGGCCTATAAATAGGGAGGTTCTCTAAGCTTGTAATAACACCCCAAGGGGGGGAGCTCTCAAGCACTTCTCTAGAGCTCCCTTCCCTTATCTCCCTCAAATTCTCTTAATTTCCCTTTGTAGTTCTCAATTGTTGTAATATGATCCTTTTACTAAATCTTCAAACACTTCCCAAACACTTCTCTATTCTCTTCCAAGCATTCTCCAATTCCTCAAACACATGCCTCTTCCCTTCCAAAGTTCTCGAAGTTCTCCAATTTTCCAAACACTCTCTCTTCCAAAATTCACAAAGTTCCCAAACACAATTCCCATTCTCTTCCAAATTCCCCATGTTCTCAAACACTTCTCCCATTCCTTCATCAAATTCTCTAAACTTCTCAAACACCCTTCTCTCCCTTCCCTAAGTTCTCAAATTCTCCAAGTTCATAAACATTCTCCAAACTTCTCAAACACTTTCTCCTCCCGTCTCTACGTTCTCAAATTTTCCAAGTTTCCAAAATCCACAAAGTTCCCAAACACCACTTTCCTTTCTTCTCCAAAAAGCCTACATATTCTCAAACACTCTCCAAACACTTCTCCCATTCCTTCATCAAATTCTCAATGTTCCCAAACACTCCTCCCTTCTCTTTCTCAAACACATCTCTCCTCTCTTCCAAAAGTCTCCAAATCTCTCAAACACATGTCTCAACCTTTCCAAAATCCTCAAAGCTCTCAAACACATGTTCTTCCAAAATCCTCCAAGTTCTCAATACTTTCTTCTCCCTCTCAAAGTTCTCAACACTTTCTTCTCTTCCTCAAAGTTCTCTTAATTTCCTTAATGTTTTCGTAGTTGTAATTTATTTTTCTTGTAATGTACATTCTTTCTTCTTGTTTTGTTTCTTTTGTTTTTATTTATGTTTTGTGTAGGAAAACTGAATTGGATCATTCAATCACCAATCCCTGTGGAATCGACCTCGCACTTACATACGCTAAACTATCAACGGTTCGTGCACTTGCGAGTATCACAAGTTGAGGATGCAGTTGAACCCATTTTGGTGCAGCTGAATCTACGCAACACAAAACATCATTGGATCCTGACAGAGAAAGAGTGCCTTTAGAGACTTGCTTTTGCAAATCATCCTAACAAAAAGACATAATAAAAAGTCAGAATAAGGAAACAAACGACGGTTATTTATAAAAAATAGACGTAATATAATATTTCACACGACTCAATAACATAACAATCGACGTAATATAAAATTTAAGACGACGCTAACTAAATACCGACGTTATTAATATATTAACACGACGTCAATAATAATCCACCGACGTCTTATGATATAATTACAAAAAACAAAGCATGGATTCCAGATTCAGACCTTTAACGACGCCTTTTAAAATATTTCGACGTAGTAAAACTTTTCACACGACGCAAAAATATAACAGCAGACGTAATAAAATTTTTAAAACAGAGTGAGTAGGCTTACAATTAATTTTGCTTTCTCTGCAGTCTTTGGATCCGGGATGTTACCATGTTTGTCTTCTCTTGCTTTTTTCCATAAGGTAGATCGATCAATATCTACCCCAGGCATGATTTCCTTCAAGTCCTCCTTAAAACCAACATATCCTTTTCGAGACAATCGATGATTGTACTCGAGTTTCTCCCTCCTCTGTGATTGTTCTTCATGCACAGCCTCAAATTCTTTAGATAACCTTGAAGCTACAAAGGCATCCCATTGAGCTTTCTCTATGAATTTGTATGTTTCAGGGGGCTGCCTTAATCTATCCTGCTCCTTGATGAATGGAAGGATATGAAACCTCCTTAGTGTAGACTTGAAATCCTTCCATTTCTTGGCGGGAGAAGATAGCACCATTTGCTTGCCCCCTTTACCAACCACAAAAGCCATGTCAACGGCTTCCCAAATCTGCTCTTTTATATCCTTGGATATTTGAACCCATTTCTTGTCCACAAGTGGGACTCTGGAGCGTGCCAACACACCAATGTAGGACTGCATCTCATTATGTGCACGGCCATATGGTTTCCCTTCTTCATTGTACTCAACAACAGGCTTGATTTTCTGAATTTTTCTCTGCACAACACGGGGCATTGTGCTCATACCCCGACCTGACTTTGCCTCCTCAGAAATAGTTGCCGTGCTGGCTGGTTCTGTCTCAGAAGATGAAACAAACTTCATCTTCTTCGAGGCCTTGGTTTGAGGATTTACAACTCTAAGCTCCTTCTTCGAGGATTCATTTTTTTTCAAGCCAGACTCCTTACTTTGGGATTGAGAAACCATAGTTACAGACAAATTAAACCTGCAAGTCAAAATATATCAGTGAAATTAAGAAAAATCACGACGATTATTTATAAACTACGACGTATTATAATATTTCAAACGACGTAAGAACAAAACAAACGACGTAATAATAAATTTACACGACAGTAATTAATCACCGACGTGATAAAATATTACAACGACGTCAATAATAAACAACCGACGTCTTATGATATAATCAAAAACAGAGTATTAAATATTACAACGACGTTAATAATAAAAATTCGCCGTGGTATTGAAAATAAAACGACGTAAATATTAATATACCGTCATCTATACCACAAAAACAAATTAGGAACAATGTAAAATATTTTCAGCAGAAAAATAATTAAAAAGATTTTCGAAACAAAAACCATTGTTCAGAGAAATCAAACATGCGATGAATATATCCTTAAAAATCAAAAACAAAAAAAGGATATCATTTTAAAAAACAACGACGAACACTTTCACACGACGCTAGGGTGACTGACGAACCGTCGTGGTCTATAAATCTAACCACGTAAATAACAAGCCACCGTCGTCTTATTTAGTTGAAGTAAAAGAACCAGAGTAGTGTTCAAACTTGGAAACTTTTCGTCTTTGTCTGCAAATTTTATCAAACTTGGAAAGAAAAAATGTAAAAAGATTTAAAAAAACGAAAATGATATGCGCATGCAAAACAGGAACAAAAATCCTTCCAGAAATGCTTACCCTTTGCTTGCGATGAAAGCTTTCTTCTGGAGTTTGGTGTTTCAATTCAGAGATGAAGACGAAGAGGAGATGAAGACGAAGAGGAGATAAGCTTGAAAGTTTGAAACAGTTCTTGGAGAATGAAAAATGAGAAAAGCTTGAAAGTTTTTCTCGGGTTTGGAAACAGTGCAAGTATGGGTCAGGAAGGCGAAAAGTTTAAAATAATAAAAAACCGTTTCATAAAAACGACGCTATTAATAGTATGCGCCCTAGTATGATACATTATACGGCGCTATTGTTAACACTGCCCTATAATATTACTTTAAACGACGGTATGTTTTAATGAAACAACGTTTTTAAATCGAATTACACGACGCATGTTTCTTCAAAAAAGATGAATCGTCATTTTCCAATTTACCCAACGACCTTATATTCAATAATAACGACGTGAAAAATTAATACCACGTCGTTTTAATTACTCATACCGACGTGTAAGTTTTTTAATTACACAATAAATTAATTTTCCAAAAAATTACAACGTCGTTTTTATATAGCATCGTTGTTAAATAATTTATACGACCTTATTTTAAATTTAAACGACGTGTATGTTATATATAAACGTCGATAATTTAAAAAACCGACGTGGTATATAAGATTTGTTTATAAATAATGGGTTTTCTGTCTTTCTGTCGTCTTCATTTTTCAATTAGGGTTTCAACTTTTTCTCAATTCTCTAGAGGCACATCACCTCTCTATCTCATCTCGCTTTCATTTTTCAGTTTGGATGTTGATGTGTGTGCGCGTTTGTGTATCTGAAAGACACAAACACGCACACATCATCTAAAAAATTGTCTTTCTGCACAGAAGGAGAACAAGGTCTGCATCAGCCCTCTTTCTCAGCTCCTCCATGATGGGGTTCTCTGGGTTGATCTCCATGGTCTTCCTGCTCGACATGTACCCAGCCGCTCTGTTATCCCTCAAGGCCTGAGCCTTCATGATTCTTTCCATGTTGGCAGTCCAGCACGGTCAGACTGTTAGACACCACAACCTTCTCCACTAGTCTGTCACCCAAAACATCCTTCACAACCTTGCAGAGTCCCTCAAACTTCTCCTTCAACTCTTCCTTCTTCTTTGCCTCGTCTTCACTCTCATCAAGCTTGAGACCTTCCTTGGCGGCTAAGACAAGCTTCTTGCCCTCAAACTCCTTGTGAGAGTAATTGGCACATCATCCACTTCTAAAACATTGCCTTTGTTCATTCTGGTTCGATTATGATGAGGAACAAAGTTCATTCTGGTAATGATAGACGAATAATGGCATAAAATTTGTACGTCGTTAATTTAACAAACCGTCGTGGTTAGTACAATTATGCGACAGTAGAGTTATGGATACCGTCGTAGTATATTATAATTAAAAAGTCGATAAATTTATATTTACAGTTGTGGTAACTTAATTTAAATCGGCGATTTTTTTTGTAATTAACCGTCGTAGATTCCTTTGAATTTATGCGTCGCTGACTAAGAAAATTGAGTCGTGTTTATTAATTAATTAACACGGCATCTTATTTTTATATCGTCGTCTTTACTTTCTACGGCGGTGATTTCATAGATGCAGTCGTTGTTTTTAGGTTCAGATTTTAACTCTGAAAATACCTTTGTAATAAGACGACGCTTTTTTAATTTGGTGCGTCGTGGTTTCAAAATATCTATACGTGTGCCGTTTTTTAGGTGTTTAAAGTATGTTTCTACGACGGGTTTCTATTACTGTCGTCTTTTAAAAAACGACGGTTTTTTGATCTACCGTCGTTGTTTACTGGTCGTCTTTTGCCCTTTTTGTAGTAGTGCCCCCTCCCATTGTAGTTTAGAATATCACTTATATTCAAATAATAAATCACTGCTCTCTAGGTATTATTTTTTTTCCCATGTCATTAGATGATAACAAAAAGTTGCTTAACATCATTGTTCAAGATGGTATTTGTCTTTTTTCAAATATTGACAGAAATCTCAAATTCGAATCCCTCATCTTAGTTGATTAAAACATCAAGCGAATGTTAGATTTTTAAGAACATAATTTAAGTCAAAATGCATTCCTGGGGGTTAATATGTAATCTACTCATCTAATAATTTATGTCTTTATATTAATAGAGGTTTCTTGAATTCTAGATCACAAGTGACATGACAATATTCCGACCAAAAAAAATGTGACATGACAATATTGACTAAAGAGTTCTAGTCTTGATCTCTGTATCTCGGTATGAAACTAGAAAAAAAATTTCAATTGGAGATATAGATTTAGTCTAATGGTAAGAAAAGATCAAGGGACTTGGAATGGCCAACAACTGCTATTGTTTAGTAATAATTTTGCTGAATATATTTGTAGCAAAAGAGTGAAAGAAAAGAGGAAGTGATCGACAAGGAAAGACTATTAGACGCCGCCTACTTGTGCATCAAGAAACATTTATCTACGTCTCTTCATGTTCATACCCTTTATTTTTTCTTTAATCCAACTAATTATTTAAAAAAAGAAAAAAACAACGACTTCCTTGAAGAGGTCTTAAAATGGAGTTTCCTCTCCTCTGATGATAAAAATATTTAATTAAAAAATAATAATTTATCAAACAAAAGCAACCATGATACATTTATTTTATTCTCGACCTGTGACTTAAAAGGTTGGACTGAATTCTACGGCTCGTGCCGCTACATGTTGAATATTCCTACAAAGAATATAATCCTATTTGAAAAGCCCACATACAAATAGTCTAGGTGTTTGGAAGATCTAAACAAAGTATATAAATAGAAGAAGTATAGAGAGACATACCGTCTTAAACACACTCAGCTAGATATAGCTCAACCATTTGAGATCATATCCCCAAAAGAGCAATGGTTTGGATTTGGGCAACAATTGGGTTGCTTGCACTTGTTCACATCCTGCAAGCATGGTGCAAGAACAAGAAGAAGAGGTTACCTCCTGGTCCAAGAGGGTTTCCCCTTTTTGGAAGCCTTCACTTGCTATCAGGGGAGTTCCCTAACAAGGATCTTCATCGACTAGCCCAAAAATATGGCGATGTCATGTACATGCGCTTAGGCCTTATGCCCACCATTGTTGTCTCATCTCCACAAGCTGCCAAGCTGTTCCTGAAAACACACGACCTTGTGTTTGCTAGCAGGCCACCTCATGAAGGTGCAAGGCACATCTCTTTTGGGCAGAGGAACTTGAGCTTCGCTGAATATGGCCCATATTGGCGCGA
Organism: Prunus avium; assembly: GCF_965620075.1. Classification (NCBI taxonomy): domain Eukaryota; kingdom Viridiplantae; phylum Streptophyta; class Magnoliopsida; order Rosales; family Rosaceae; genus Prunus; species Prunus avium. The sequence continues at coordinate 6,190,199 of NC_142290.1, forward strand.
CATGAGGAAGATGTGCACCCTTGAGTTGCTCAGCAACCACAAAATCAACTCTTTTAAGTCCATGAGGCGAGAAGAGGTTGCTCTCTGTGTTGAGTCTATTCGAGATGCTGCCTATAAGGGACGTGTTGCTGTTGATCTGAGTGACATTGTCTCATCTCTCAGCGTGGACATGAGCTGCCGGATGGTGCTTGGGAAGAAGTACAGGGATGAGGATTTTGATGCGAGGGGTTTCAGGTCTGTGATCAAAGAGGGCGTCCAATTGGCAGGCGCCCCTAACTTGGCTGATTACATTCCTTTTATAGCTCCCCTTGACCTCCAAGGGTTCACGAAGCGGATGAAGTCTGTTAACAAGGCGTTTGATATCTTCTTTGAGAAGATCATTGAGGAACATCTTCAATCTAATGATGGAGAAAGGACTAAAGACTTTATTGATGTCATGGTGGGCTTCATGGGATCCAAAGAATCTGAATACCAAATCGAACGCCCTCATATCAAAGCGATAATAATGGTTAGTATACACAAAAACTTAAACATATAGGCATGGTGGTATTAAACACCAAATCCTTGCATCGTTTTAATTATTTGTCCTTTTATTCTAGCATTGCTCGAAGTAAAACAAAACTGTTTCTTGTGAGAAAATTTAAATCTGAACCATTAATTAGGTGGAATTTTGTTTCAATTGATCAGTTATACATGTCCCTTTTGTTATTTATCATGTGTATATAGTTTTGTCTGTGTCTGTTACACCACTTAATGTAAAAAAATGGCAAATTTCTTTGCAGGACATGCTGGTGGCCTCCATGGACACGTCATCAACAACGGTCGACTACGCACTGTCTGAGCTCATGAGGCATCCAAAAGCAATGAAAAAAGTCCAAAAGGAGCTAGAAGATGTTGTTGGATTGGAGAGAATGGTAGAGGAATCAGACTTGGAGAAATTGGACTACTTGGGCATGGTAGTGAAGGAAACCCTGAGGCTACACCCAGTTGCGCCATTGTTGGTTCCTCATGCAGCCACTGAAGACTGCACCGTCAATGGCTACCACATACCCAAAAAATCACACATTATCATAAACGCTTGGGCAATCGGGAGAGACCCGAGTGCTTGGACCGATGCAGAGGAGTTCATACCAGAAAGATTTGAGGGTAGCGACGTTGATGTTAGAGGAAATCACTATCAGCTTATCCCATTTGGCTCTGGTCGAAGACGTTGTCCAGGAATTCAGTTAGGGCTCACTGTGGTCCAGTTAATGCTGGCACAACTTGTCCATTGTTTTGATTGGGAACTTCCAAATAACATGTTGCCAGAAGAATTGGACATGAGTGAGGCTTTTGGCATTACGATGGCAAGGGCCAAACGTCTAATCGCTATTCCTTCTTATCGACTTCACAAATGATCATAATATGTCTGCAATGCCTCATTTTGTACTTTTAATAATTGTAGCGTCGTTTCTGTTTTTCTACTATATACCACTCTTGTAACGCGTTACATTTGTTTTCTTCACCTGAAGAAATTTTTTTTAAAAATGGATTAAATAAAATAAAATCGCATTACGTACTTAAGTTGAGGGTCTCTTTCTCCTTTGGCTTACAACTTGGACAGATTTCTTGAAACAAGATACAAATAAGCAGAATATATTTTGTAGGCACCCCATGTCCCATTCTTTATCTGTAGATATGACAAATTCCTGCAGTTGCTGTAGGCAAGCTGACTGAAAGAGCAACACAAGTCACCATGTCTATTATACCAAGGCTTTATAGTTACTTGTCAAGCGCATGAGTGTTGGTCGAGGGACTATTAGTGAATGGGTTCGTGACATGAACACGGAATGATACGACATAGTAAAAATGACTTGATATTAGCCATTTTAAATGCTAGCTTATCAAAGACTTGATAGTACCCTTTCTCTGTTTTGTTTTTTCTTTTGCTTTTTATATTAGGTTGGCTGTGCATTAATGAGTTTGGCTGAATTAATGAGGTTGGCTTGACTTTGGGAGGCTGCTGCAATCTCCAGGATTAGGGGCTCAAGGATTTGGAGTTCAAGACCAGCTGCAATCTACCTACTTGTAATTAATATTGAGCTTGGTTAGCAAGCCTACTTCTTGTATAAATTCCTGCCGTAAGTTATACAAAAAAATCAAGTTGGAAAAACCAGAAAATTCTGTCATTCTCATTCTCTCAAACACTCCATATTTCCAGATTTTATCATACCCCATATTTCCAGATTTTATCATTTTATACAATCGATATTGGGAAAATCAAACCTAGAATTTTGGGAGCACGAATAAATGCTCGTAGCCACTTGAGCTACAAATCCCTTGTTATTCCGTTTTGTTTTTATTCGTCTATTTTTTTATTTCCTTATGATTCATTTGAGTCCCACTACCATGCATGTTCAAAATCAGTTATAAAACTGGCACTAAAGTTCTTTCTTCATTATCAAATTTCACGTCCTCTTACCTCCGAATGCACATTATAATTGTTTTTTTTTTGTTGAGATATTTTCCAAAATGAAAGGAAAAGAAGGGAGATTTTTTTTAATTTTCACACACACACATATATATATATTTCCTTTAAATTGTTAAAGGAAAAACAATGGCAAATTGAAAATGATATTTTAAAGAGAAAGTAATTACATTGACCAGTTCTCCATCAGTTGACTTGGATATTATGTTTTTATCCTAGATTTTTTATTCTTGTTCTTCTTTAGGTCACATTGTCTTATGGGAACAATCTTTATCACAAGGAGAATCCTGAAAAAAAACAAAACAAAAAAAAACAGTAAAAAAACTACTTAAACACTCATCTGTTTATATTGAATGAAAGAGAAATTCAAAGCAAAACCTAGATTCAAACTGGTTTACACTCTCCCATAACAAAACCACAATACAATAATACTTGTTATTGAAAAGACAACAAACATGGTTTTTACCAACTAGCACTACTACAAAAAGAGAAAAAGACGACCAGAAAAACACGACGGCAGAACATAAAACCGTCGTTGTATTTAAACCGACGACGGTATAAAAAAACACCGTCGTGGATAAGTGCCTTACTGTTGAATATTTTTAAAAGACGACGCATACAAATAAAAAAGCGTCGTTTTTAAAAAAAGATTTCTTCAGAGTTAAAATCTGACCAAAAAACAACGACAGCAGGTATGAATCCACCAACGTAGAACATAAAGACGACAGTTCACCAAAAAACCTGCCGTGTTAACTCCTAACTAAACACGACCAACTGTTCTTAATCCGCGTCGTATAATATAATGGAATCCACGTCTGTATACTACGATGGTGCCTTCTCTGTAAATCCCCGTCTTAATTTTTATTTCTTTTTAAGATTTAATTATTTTTTAATTTTGGTAGCCTACGGAAATTAAAATGAGATCCCAAGAGGTATGATAACTTACCTTTGAGATCTTTGGATCCTGATCATAATCGAACCACCAAAGTGAGAAAGACAATATTTTAAATACACAAAATCCTAAAAGAAACCAGAACTGAACTGACTACTGCAAACTTTGAGAAAGACAATGTTTTGAAAGTTAATGATGTGTGTGTTTTGGTGTCTTTGAGATACACCAAAACGCATACATCATTAACATCCAAATTATTGTCTTTGAGATGTGAGAGAGAGTGATGATGTATGTGTGTATGTGAGAGAGGAAGACGAGCCTCCAAAGAGACCAGAAGAACTTGGAACCCTAAATGAAAACTGAAACTGAAAGAAAGAGTCAAATTTATACAATAAAACTTTTAAACTTATGGCGGTGCTTATAGACATACCGCCGTGTAATTTAAAAAACCACGTCGGTTATTCTTTAATGGAATCCACGTCGTATAATTTTATGGAATCCACGTTGTATAATGTAATGTATGACATGTCGGTATATTACAAAAAAACGACGTGTTAAATAATATACCATGACGCGAGAGATTAATTTATCGACTGATTATTTTGGAGTATACTATGACGGTACCTACAACACTACTGTCGTGTTTATTTACCACGTCCTAAGTTCAAATTACCGTTGTATTTTTTCAATTTATACGTCTGCCTTCTCTGTAAACCGCCGTCTTATTTTTATAGCTTTTTAAAATTAATTAATTTTTCTTTTATTTTGGTAATATCTTTCTTAACACAAAACAAAATTTAATTCTCAATCCTCAACAATATTTTCATCTTAAAAGGCAAATCTCTTCGTGTTAAATATTTACACAATATATGTACACAAATTTGGCAAATACATCGTGGTTTCTTTTCTGCCTTCACCCTCAGCTTGTTCAACTGTTTCTTCCTCTCATATGCAAGCTGGGCCCTCTCCTTCCTCTTGTTCTCAAGCTCCTGCACAGCCACAGATGAATATCTAATAATTTCAGAAAATCAAAATCAACAAAGTGTGAAAAGCTCACTCCTCGATTCCTAGTTACATTGTAGTCCCCTTTTCCACAGTGATCAACTTCAAAACTCCTGTGTAGCAAGGTGGAACCAGCCTTAGAACCTGTTGTGGGTTGTGCCTTTGGGGTGGGGAGAGTGGGGGCTGGGAAGTGCGGTTGGAAACCCATGCAGGTTCTAAGGCTGGTTCAACCCTTGCTACACAGGAGGATGTAGCAAACCCATGCTTGGTCTTGTGAGGAATCATTCTGCAAACCCATTTGCTTTCAGAAAGACAATTTCTTGTGAGGAATCATTCTGCAACCCTAATTGAAAACTGAGAGTTAAAAAACGCGTGAAAAAATCATATTTAAACAAATTATCGTAAATATCCATGTCGGTTCTAATATACATAGCGACGTCATATTTGAATAATCAACGTCAGTTTAGATAAACAAGCTCCGTCATAACTACATCGGAAATCCAAAAGTCATTTGGCGCGTATTAAAAAGAGAACGACGTCGTTTTCAGAACCCCCAAGTAACCACGTCGGTTTATTAAAATACACAGTCGTTGAATTTCGAAGTACAACGTCAGTTTAGATAAAAAAGCGCCGTCATAACCACATCGGAATTCCAAAAGTCGTTCGGCAGTTGTGATAACCACGTCAGTTATGAATTATTTACCGTCATTATAACTTTATAATACGGCGGTGTTTAATAAAAACGATGTTGTATTGAACTCTGGGAAATATATAAACTTTTCGTCACCTAACCTAATATTCTACGGTTTTCTCTCACCGATAAAGTATCGTAGTTTCCCTCTCATTTCCCAAAAGCAGCATCATCGTCTGAATCTTCGTCTTCATCTCCAAATCACCATCTTCGTCTTCGTCTTCGTCGGAAGGAAACTTTCTTTTCACGCCAAAGGTTTTTTCTCACTCTCTTCCCTTTTTTTACATTTCATTTGAATGCCGTCGTTGTCTGGAAACAAGATTCTGTCAAATTGAGGAAATCTTTCACTGGTTTTTATTAAATACATAAGTCGATACTTTCACGACGCCAAAAGACGACAGTTCTGTCTTGTTTTCGACGATAGAATGGACACATGACGGTGGTTAAAAACCGTCATGGTGTGACAATTAATACGTCGGTAACAAGATAAAACCGTCGTCTTATGGGAGAAGAACAATCGTTTTGTGTTTGTCTTTGTAAATTTTAAACCACGTCGGTTATTATGAGTGACCGACGTAGTGTATACACATTTACGTCATGAAAGATATAAAACCGTCGTCTTATTTCCATACATGGTCTAAGAGACTGTTTAATAGGACGTCGTTGTTTTAGTGTTACCGTCGTTGTTTTGTTATTATTACGTCGTTTCTGTTTAATAACCGACGTTGTTTTCCTTGCAGATTAATTAAAAATGGTTTCGAAATCTCAAAACAAGGAAGCTCAAGCGTCAAAGGCCAAATCAGGTTCAAAGGAACAAGGGGATGAAGCCAAATCAGTTTCAAAGGCTCAAGTGGAAGAGGAAAAATCAACTCAAAGCAAACCCTCGAAGAGGATGAGATTTGCCTCAACCTCCGAGAAAGACTCGAGCACAGCCACATTTGTTGAGGAGCCAAAATCCGGCCGCGATATCAGCACAATGAGCCGTGTTGTGAAGAGGAAAATTGAGAAGGTTAAGCCTGTGGTTGAGTTCAATAAAAAGGGCAAACCACATGGCAAGGCTGCTGTTGAGATGCAGTCTTACATTGGTGTTTTGGCACGCACCAGAGTCCCTCTTGTGGACAAGAAATGGACTCAATTGCCCAAGGACGTGAGGGAGCAGATTTGGGAAGCTGTTCAAATGTCCTATGTTATTGGGGATGGGTGCAAGAACATGGTCTTGTCGTCTGCCGCCAAAAAATGGAAGGATTTCAAGTATAACGTAACTAAGCATTTTATCCTTCCATTCGCACATGACAAGGAGAAGTTAAAAGAAACCCCTGCGCTTTATAAGTTCATAGATAAATCGCAATGGGATGCCTTCGTAGCTTCAAGGTTAACCCCAGATTTTGAGGCTAAGCATGCTGAGCAGAAAGAGAGGAGGGAGAAATTGGAGTACAACCATAGGTTGTCTAGAAAAGGGTATGTTGGTTTGGAGGACCATTTGATAGAAACCATGCCCGATGTTGAAGAAATCGATCGAGCTGTTCTATGGAAGAAGGCAAGAGAAGATAAAACAGGAAACATCCCTGATCCAAAGGTTGCAGAGAAGGCAAAAATAATCGTAAGTCTCACTAACTTTGTTCTAAATTTGAAAAACAGAGTGTTTTATTTTGGTATAGACGTCGTTTTTCTTTAAATAAGCGCCGTTATCAAATAAACACCACGACGGGCTTAATTTACCGACGTTTAAAAATGAATAGGACGTCGGTTTTTGAATAAAGTAGACGTCTAGATAGAATTAATACGACGGATTAAATTCCTCTATGAACTGCATTTTTGTTTTAAGTTTACCCACGCACACACTCTACCTCTCTCTGTCTATTTCACTGAAATTTGTGGTGCACAATTTCTGGAAAAGAATACATTTTTCAATCGAGTTTTTCACTTCTTCATTAAAATTTACGTCGGTTTTATCTTATCTAGACGTTAGAATGCTTATACAACGACGGTAATTTTGTGCAGCCATATGAAATTAAGTCCTACGTCTGTTTGTTCAATAGTCCGTCGTCTTACTTTAAATACTACGACGGTTTTGATTTATGTTTAAATCTGTTTTATTTAGAATATACGACGGATTTTTATATACCGACGTTTTAAATTATAAACAACGACGGTATTTAAATACAGACGTTTTAAATTAATACTACGTCAGTAATTTAATAAAACCGTCGTTGTTTATAATTTACAACGTCGGTATATTTATCTGTTTTACACCCTGCTCAGTTTCTAACAATCTCTCTTTCTCTCTTTTAGTATGATTTGCAAAAGCAAGTCTCCGAAGGCACTCTAACTGTCTCCGGGACCAATGATGTCTTGACTCTTGCTTTGGGAACCCCCGAGCATGGTGGGAGAGTCAGAGTAGTTGGTGCTGGCGTTACCGCAACTCAGTTCTTCAATTTGCCGAAACAACAGAGAGTGAAATTTGGTGACAAATTGAAGGAAAGTGTGAGGGAGGCAGTCAGAGAAGAGACCTTGAGGATTGAGGCGAAGTCAAGGGAAACTATAATGGAAGCAGTCAGAGCAGAGAGGGAGGCTATGTTGGCATATTTCCGTCAACTAGTTCCTAATTTTGATCCCAGCCATATGCTCAAAACCCCAATTCCTCCAATTACTTTACCCCCACAACGTCAAAGCCCAAAAAATCCAATGTCTGATAAGGCAACCTGCTCTGGGGCCACTGGTATCAGACCCTTAGCTTTGGAATTAGAAGATCCGAAGCCTGAAGCTGATACTGCTGGAAAACAGACAGAGGACACGGTAAAATCTCTGCTATTTTCTATTTCTGCCTTTTAAATTTTAAATAGACGTCTCTCCTTTTAATATCCGACGTTAAAATTTAAAATAACGACGGTTTATACGTCTTTTTCTTACAAGACGCGTCGTGTTTAGTTAAATACCACGACGCTTTTACTTGTTTTGCAAATTATTAGACATTAAAAATAACGACTGTGCTTTCTGCCGTCGTCTAACTCTTTTATAAACCGTCGTCTATTTCATGATTTCATTAACTACATTTTAATTAGACGACCTTTCTATAGTACAGCGACGTTATAAATTCCACACAACGACGGTTATTTATTTACCGATGTGTATAACCTTTCCTCCGTCAGTATTTACTAGAAACCGTCGTTTATATTATATACCACGTCTGTTTTTTGGGTTTAGTTAGAGTCGTTTATTTTAGTTCACACACAAACTAACTTATATTTCTTTATTTATTTCTTGTAACAGGATCTCTCAAAGCTAGACATGCCACCTCCTCTGTTAGCCTTATGCCAACACGTCTAGACCAAGTTGTTGCCTACTAAGGAGGCTGTGACAGTTCACATGCCCAAGGAAGTGTTTGGCTTTGAGCATGATACCTTCCTCTTACCTGAAGATATTTTGCAGTTTGGTTCCATGGTTGAGATTGCAACCACAGTGATATCAGTATACATGAGGTAAATTAAAATCCCATTTTGTTTTACATTTCCCTTTCTTTTAAATTAAAATCTCATTTAATTGACTTTCATATATTTAGGTTCCTATTTGACTATTTAAAAATGGCAAATATGGTAACCCTTGTTGGCCTCGTGGACCCTGGGCTAGTGAGCTCTCAATCTGGATCAATATCAGACAGAATCAAAAACCTGTCAAACCGCCTGAACACAGTAGATAGGAATCAATTTTTCTTGGTCCCTTATAATCCAGGGTTAGTACCATTTAAAGTATTTTTCTAAGCTTGTAATATTTTTCTTTGTAGTACTATTTAACCTATATGAATCATTATGTGCAGGGGTCATTGGGTGATGGTAATTGTGAGACCAGCAACGGAGACTGCCTATTACATGAATTCACTGCCAAAACGCATGGTTGACGATGACATGAAAAATATAGTGAATACGTAAGTTGATTTCTTCTGATCTAAGATTTTTTTTCCTTTAAAGTATTTAAATATACGACGATTTTTAATAATACCGACGTTATAAAGAACATATAACGACGGTATGTTATTACCGACGTGTTAAATAATTTATTACGTCAGTATTTTCTTAAAAACGTCGTTTCAATCATACTTCCACGTCGTTTGAGTTTTATTTAAGAACGTTTTAATTTTTTCTGCTCAATTTTTTGTTATATGACGTTTTACTCTTACCGACGTTATAATGTTATACAACGACGGTAAGTTTTTACCGCCGTTTGAAACAAAATATCACGTCTTTTTTTAAAATACTCCGTCGTTTTGACTGATTTACCACGACGGTTACTATTTGTATTTAAATTTTTTGTTTTGTCATTAACACCCTTTGTTTTCTTGTATAACAGGTCAATTAAAATGTTTAACATTCATATAAACAAAAATTCACGTAAACAGCAGGCCATTTGGAAAAATCTACACGGCACTCCTGAACAACCAACAAGTGTAGAGTGTGGCTATTACGTGATGCGATTCATGAGAGATATAATTCATGATCCTGACCTAAATTTCGAGAAGAAGGTAAAACACAAAATTTTAGATATACTTTCTTTATTTTACTACATCAGATTTTTGTTTAAAACCATCGTTTGTATCATTATAACACGTCGGTTTTTTGGTTTATTTTGCAGTTTGAGAAGAAAAAAGATAAAGTTCAGTATAAACAAGAGGATATTGACGAAGTTAGGCATGAATGGGCAGAATTCGTGAACAACTTCTTACCGAAGGATAATTGATGTACATAAATATTTATGAACAATGTTTAGGTTTATTTTAGTTTATTTAAAATGTACATAAATATTTTGTTGTAATCAAGCGAACAAACATAAAAAAAAATTAAATTTTGTTTTAAAACTTGTTTAGTTACCAAACACCGACGTCTGAGTCTAATTTACACGTCTCATACGTGTACACAATGGTCGTCTTAATGTAACTGGAAATATAACATCGACGGCAATTCTTAAAAACGACATGTAATAGTCATAAAAACGACGGTTTATAATTAATTCATCTTGTATAAATGAATTTTGTACTTATATACTACGTCGGTTAGTATAACCTTATCGACGTCTTAATAATATACAAAGGCGGATATTATTAAACATACGCCTTTGTATATGTAAACAACGTCGGTTATATACACTAAAATGACGTGGTAATACGATAATCCACGTCGGTTATCCAAAAAAAGACGTCGTTTTCTATTAGTTTCGACGTCTAATAATGTTATGACGTCAGTTTGTGATGTTTAACGTCGTTGTAAAAGCATACAACGTCGGATAGGTCATTTTTCATTTAATTTTTAATGACTTTTATATTTTATTTAATTCCATATTAAATTCAAAACTAAATCCAAAAATTAAACTGAAAACTACCAAGCATTGAAATATGGCCTGAAAAATGTAATTTTAGTTTTCAAACTTCAAATGATAACAAAATTCAAACAAATTTAGAGACAAAGCATGGTACTCCTTATACTTTACATAACATAACCCTAAAGTTTATGTGATCCATTGGTGCCCATAAATTCAAAATTATGAAATCCATATTTTAGCCTTCTATTGTAAAAGGCATTGTTGTAAGGAGTCCATAGCAATTTTCGGTTCATTTTTCTCATACTTGTGTATTTTTTTTAAAATTATTGTAAAATTTAGGATTTAGGGTTTAGGGTTTAGGGTTTTTTGAAACGACGCCGGTTTTCTCCCGCTGTTTTTGGTCAACTACATAAACGAAGACTAATTGAATTCGTTTACGACGTCGGTTATTAAATAGCGACGTCCGTTATGTTTACAACATGGGTCTTATATAGAAACCGCCGTTGTAAGTAAGCATTAGACGTCCATGTAAGTATTGACCGTCGTCGTTGAGAAATGCGGTACTTTAAAATTTTTGACCGCGACCTAAAATTTTCAGAATTTTCCTTTAACCCTCAAATAGTTCATTCTCTCTCTTCAACATAAATTTGTCTGAAGGTTTTCGCTCTCTCTCAAGTAGTTGTTATGTTCTCCCAGCTCTCTCTCAATATCCATGTAAGTACAACCCTAATTCTCTCAGCTCTCTCTCAAGCTTTTGTTATATTCTCTCAGCTCTCTCTCAAAGCATTGGGTACGTAGATTCTCCAAGCTCTCTCTCAAGCAGTTGTTATATTCTCGCAGCTCTCTCTCAATATCCATGTAAGTACAACCCTAGTCCCTTTAACCCTAATCTCTTCTTAAATCCATAAATGTTTTCGTTGGTAGCTATGGGTTCTTAATTGGTAGCTATATTAGGGTTCTTTTATGTTTTGGTGTTTGCATTCTTGTAATAATTGCTCTCTGTTTGGGTTCTATTATGTTTGTTTGGCCATGGGTTCTTGGAAAAGGAATGGGGATGGGAGATTTAAGCTGTTTTTTTTTTTAACTACGACGACGGTTGACGGATCAAACCATCGTCCAAATGTTTATTATACGTCGGTTGTTCATTTACTACCGTCGTCTGAGTTTTAAGTCGCAACTGGTAGCCCAAAGACGACTGTTTCTCCATTAAACGTCGTCTTTAGGCTACCAGAACCCCGTTCAAATTTCTGGGTTTGGGTATCTTAATGACGACGGTGACTATAGATGCCGTCGTCTGAATTTATATTAAACGACGATTATTTTGTTCAAACCGTCGTCTTGTCCATGTTTTATATTTAATTTTCATTTTGTTCTCTGCTATTTGAATGAGGTAGTGTTTCATTGCTGGTCTTTCCCCTTTAATATATATATATATATATATATATTTATATGAATTTTATAGAGTGTGAGATGGATAAGGCATGGATGCATACGGATAGAAGATCGAAGGCATATGAGTTAGGGGTGGAAGGATTTTTGAATTTTGCGTCAGAAAATCTTGGAAATACAACTGAGATTCGTTGTCCATGTGTTAAATGTGGGAATATTCGATTGTTTGGGGTTGGAATTATAAGGGAACACTTATACTTTAATGGAATTGACCAAAGCTATAAGATTTGGAGATGGCACGGAGAACCTTGGGAATGGACTACCAATTCTAGTAGAAATGTGGAAGAAGATGAGCAAAGTAGGTTCAGTTATGTTTATGAAGAATTATGGATGGATGATAATGATTTTGCCAATATTGGATCTGATCCTTATGAGTTTGCCAATGTGATTGGAGATGGCGATGAACCCTTGTACCCTGGTTGCAGTAAGTACACGAAGTTGTCGGCTTTGGTGAAGTTATATAATTTGAAAGCAAAACATGGGATGAGTGATGTTTGCTTTACAGAATTATTGATACTTCAAGGAGAATTTCTTCCAGAAGGAAATACACTACCTTCCTCTATGTACGAGGCAAAAAAGACTTTGTCTGCTTTAGGGATGAGTTATGAGAAAATCCACGCATGTACCAATGACTGCATTTTGTATCGGAAGGAGTATGAGAATGCAACTAATTGTCCTACTTGTGGTATCTCAAGGTGGAAGGAAACCAAAGATGGGTTCTTGAAAGAGGGTGTGGCAGCGAAGGTGGTGTGGTATTTTCCTCCAATTCCAAGGTTTAAAAGGATGTTTCAATCACATAAGACAGCTAAGAGTTTGACTTGGCATGCTGCAAGAAACTCAGTTGACGGTTATATGTCTCATCCAGCGGATTCCCCGTATTGGAAACTTGTTGATGAAAAATGGCCCGACTTTGGTAATGAGCCAAGAAACTTGAGATTGGCGCTCTCATCTGATGGATTCAATCCCCACAGCTCTTTAAGTAGCAGATACAGTTGTTGGCCAGTTATGTTAGTTACATATAATCTCCCACCATGGCTATGCATGAAGTGGAAGTTCATGATGTTGGCATTACTGATTTCCGGTCCTAAACAACCCGAAAATGATATAGACGTCTACTTAGAGCCTTTGATTGATGATTTGAAATCTCTGTGGGATGGGATTAGAGGAGTGTATGATGCCCACATAGGAGAATACTTTACACTCAGAGGTGTATTACTGTGGACAATTAATGATTTTCCTGCCTATGGAAACTTATCTGGTTGTGTCGTTAAAGGATATAAAGCTTGTCCAATATGCGGCGATGATACACCTAGTCACAGGTTGAAAAATGGCCACAAAATTTGTTACATTGGGCATAGAAAGTGGTTACCAATCAATCATCCATATAGGAGGCAACGTGCAGCTTTTAATGGGAAACCTGAATATGGCATGCCTCCCGAGCCATTAACAGGAGAAGAAGTGCTGCATATGGTTGAAGATATTAATTACATATGGGGCTCGAAAAATGGGGGAAGTGTTGGTGAGAATGATGGTGACAGAGTTTGTTGGAAGAAGAAATCAAAATTCTTTGATCTCGAGTATTGGAAATACCTCCCTGTGAGGCATGCCCTAGATGTTATGCACATTGAGAAGAATGTTTGCGATAGTATCATTGGTACATTACTAGAGATCCCTGGAAAAAATAAAGATGGGATTGCTGCTCGGTTAGACTTATTGAACATGGGGGTAAAAATTGATTTGCAACCCGAGTATGGAGAAAGACGTACTCGCTTGCCTCCAGGGCCTTGGAATTTGTCAAGAGCAGAGAAGAGAGCGGTTTGCAATTCTTTTTATGGTATGAAGGTTCCTGAAGGTTATTCTTCAAATATAAAAAATCTTGTATCTTTAAAAGATTCAAGATTTCTTGGCCTTAAATCTCATGATTGTCATACTTTGATGCAACAATTGCTCCCTGTGGCAATTCGTTCTGTTTTGGAGAAGCCTGCAAGGTATGCAATAACTCGATTGTGCTTCTTCTTCAATGCTATATGTGCAAAGACGGTAGATGTTTCCAAGCTAGATAAGTTGGAAGAAGATGTAGTAGTTACTTTGTGTTTGCTTGAGAAGTAGTACATCTTGTAGTACATCTTGTCAGAGAAGTTCGTCTATGTGGGCCAGTATATTTTAGATGGATGTATCCGTTTGAAAGATATATGAAAGTGCTAAAGAGGTATGTTTAGAATCGTACTCGTCCCGAAGGTTGCATTGCTGAGCGGTATATAGCTGAAGAAGCTGTAGAGTTTTGTACCGAGCATTTATCTGATGTTAGTACAGTTGGAGTGCCTTCAATCCAGAATATGGGAGTTTCAAAGCCATTATCAGGTTGCACAGTGAGCTTAGTTGATATGGACTTGTTGAACCAGGCACATCTATATGTCTTGGAGAATACGGAGGAAGTCCTACCTTATATCGAGTACGTATGAGTTTAATTTTTCATATGTAGCCATTTTAAATATTATTACTCCTTATGTTTATCTTATATACAAGGGACCGTAATGCGTGTTTTTTTCGTGTCAATTGTAGGGAACATATGATCCACATCAAGACCACTTATCCGAAATTTAGAAAGAAAAGAAAGTGGCTACAAGATAAGCACAATAGCACTTTCATTCAATGGCTACGCTTTAAGGTATATATGTTATTGAATGACATATTGAACTTATTTTAATTTTCTTTCTTTCTATATATATGTTAGATTGAATTAAGATATATGTTTAATTTGCAGGTTCAAAGTGAATTTGATGGGGAAGACAATAATGGCATATCAAAAAATTTGAGGTGGTTAGCAGCTGGTCCAAGCATGGCAGTGCCATCATATAGGAGCTATCTTATTAATGGTGTCAAATTTAACACCAAGGCACTAGATGATGTGCGAACAGTGGCGGATCTACATAGAGGCAAGGGGGTCAATTGACCCCCTTAAGCCCAGAATCTGCCATAGGAACCCAAGAACTTGACCCCTGCAAATGCCCAGAAGGTGTTTGATGAAATGCCCCAAAGAGGGAGCAGCCATAGCCAAGAGGAAGCAAGCTTGCTTGCTGCCCAGTGCGCGCGAGGAGCCCAGCGGGTAGAAGATGGTCAACGTGTGGGAAAGAGAGGCTTTTAGGTGTTGTATCAAACTCCGGTTTGCTTCTTTCTCTGCTGGTTTGTGGAAGAGAAGTCCCTTTTGGCATTTCCATTATACTCAGACTAGCTCATGGCTTTTTTTTTTGGGGTCTGAAAAACCGGCTCATGGCTGAACGCATAAAATCAATATCATTATCAGATGCACACGGGTTTCTCTCAAGTAGGATGAGTTTTATTTATTTATTAATAGGCCATGATAAGCATGGGTGTTTTTTTTATAACATAATAATAATATAATAAAAGTACCAAAGCATAATTAATTTCTTCTGAATGCCTTGGTAAATAATGAAGTTTTTTTTCATTAAGCAAGCAACCGCACATTATTAAAATATAATAATTAAAATATTACCTCATTAAAAAACAAGTTAACATATTAAATAGAAAGAAAAAGCTTATATCTAAAAGAATTTTTTTTCACCATATATAAAGCTTTTGATCGAATATATGGAGCAGAACAAATGGATGTGTAACTCGACGTGGAAAGCCAGAAAACAAGGAGTTCAAGAGAGAAGTGTGTGATATTTGGATGCTCAAGTGATGAGCCCCAAGAAGCGATGCGTGAAAACCTAATAGAGGATATCGAGAGGACCAAACTAAAGTCTCATGCTGTGAAAAACTGAAGCTTTGATTTCTTTACTTTAGAAGTGAATGGTGTGGTTGAATATTGTTGTTGTTGTTTTTTTTTGTTTTTTTAATGTGGACAATTGTAATGTGGTTTTTTCTATTAATTAAGAATTATAATATTATCGTTTCATTTTTTTTTGTTCTATTTTCTATAGATTTTTTTTACCTTTTATATGTTGACCCCTACAAGGAAAATTCCTGGATCCGCCACTGTGTGCGAACTGTCCAAAATAGTGGAGTTTATTTACTTGCACATACTATGCAAGTTGCTAGTGCCAAGGATAAAAACCCTATTGTCTCCAATATGGGTTTTTATGGGGTTATTCAAGAAATTTGGGACCTTGACTACCAAAAGTTTAGAATCACAGTCTTGAGGTGTGATTGGATAGATAACACTTCGGGCCTTGTAGTCGACGAACTTGGATTTACCCTTGTAGATCTTAGTAAAATTGGACATAGGAATGACCAATTTGTTATGGCTTCTCAAGTCAAACAAGTATTTTATGTTGACGACCCAATGCATCGTGGTTGGTCGGTAGTGTTATCAATGCCTAATAGAGAATATAATGATGTTATTGGTGATGATGTGCTAGGTGATATTAGAATTGAGTGTGAGCCATTTACTAGAGGGATACCAAATATTGACACATTTGATGACCTAGTGGGTGAGTTTGGGAGTGAGAATATTAGAGATGGGTGTGAAGATATATGGATTGATTGATTGTTGTAATGTATGACATTAGTTATGCAGTTAATTGTATGACATTAATTCATTTCTCTATATATCATTTTAATTCCGATAACATTTTCATCCTGCAGGCTTTGGGCACGACAAATCAAAAATTAAAAATAATCGGTTAAAGCTGAAAATACGACGGTCAAGTTACAAAAATCGCAAAAAGAGACGTCTACAAAACAACCAACGTTGGGTTTTCACAACCGACGTGGAATGACAACGCAAAAATGAAATAAAACCCGCCATTTGAAAAAGAAAACACGTCGGTTAATTAAAATTCATTTCAAAACGGTTAATAAATATTTAAAACAACGACGGTAAATAAAATAATCAACGACGAACAATAAAGTATAACACGACGGCAGAGTTCAAACCGACGAATTTACGAATATAGTCAATTGATGATTAACGTCGTAAAAACATTGTTGCACGTCAGTTATAATTAAACAATTGACGTCTCGGAGAATACACACGTCAAAAAAGGTTATAAAAGAGACTTAACAAAGACTAGCCACGTCATGGAATAAATAAATCACCGACGTAGTAAGCGTATAACAACGTCGAATAATTGAATTCTTGGGACATAGTAAATTATAACCACGACCATCATTTTACAATAACCGACGTCAAATCTATAACTCAAGGCGTTTCGTTACTTTTTAACGACGGTTAGGATAAAAGCAATGACGTCTCAGAGATTACACATGTCTAAGTGGCTCACAAAAGAGACTTTTAAAATGCCAATCACGTCAAAGTCTACAACCACCGACATTGTAAAACACTAACAACGTCCTAAAATGTGACTCCTAGGCCGTAGTAAATGGATTAAACATGACAGGTATTTTAATTAACTGACGTGTAATCATATAACAACGTCAAATAATTGAATTCTTGGGACATAGTAAATTATAACCACGACCTTGATATTACAATAACCGACGTCAAATCCATAACTCAAGGCGTTTTGTTACTTTTTAACGACGGTTAATATAAAAGCAATGACGTCTCAGAGATTACACACGTCTAAGTGGCTCACAAAAGAGACTTTTAAAATGCCAACCACGTCAAACTCTACAACCACCGACATTGTAAACCACTAACAACGTCCTAAAATGTGACTCCTAGGCCTTAGTAAATGGATTAAACATGACAGGTATTTTAATTAACCGACATCTAATGTTAAATTTATGTCGTTTGTTTCTATGTTCAAGCCGTCAAAATAATTTTCAACGTCTGTGGTGACCTAAAGGGTCGTGGTTATGTTTTATTTACCTCAGTTCAAGTAAATATACGCCATGTTAAATATTTAAGACGTCACTTTTTTTTTATAAAAGTGACGTCTAATTTACAATGTTATGTTTTTTAGACGTCAGTTTTTTTTTTTAGTGAACGTAGTATTTATTAACCACGACAGTTTCTACGTTTTACACGTCGGTTTTGTTTTATTTAGAGACGTTGATAAAAATATTTACATCGGGTTTGTAGTTGTTTTTGACATTTAACATTATTTAAACGTCTGTGTTTTACTAAAACCGTCGTCTAATATAGTCGGAAGTTGTCTTTTTATGCTTTTATGTATGAAATTGACGTCGGTTTTAGTGTTTTTTATGACGTATAATATATTAACCACATCGGTTATTTGCCGTCGTTATTTCATGTGTTAAAAGACGGCGGTCGATTTCTCGTCGGTTGTAAAACATGATACACGACGGTGGATTCCCGTCGTCTATTTCGTTTTTCGTAGTAGTGTAGCTATTGGTCAAGCAGTATTTCTCATCTCAATGTTGAAAGTGTTTCAAAATTCGATTCCCCATTCTCCATTAACATAAAGGAAAGAGCAAACAATCATAGAATTGAACTAAAAACATATTTCAAAAAGTTTTGGTTAACTAAAGCGGGGTAAACTGAACTAGAAACACTTTGAACCCACTATAGAAAAGGAGGAATAAAATTATGAGTCTCAATCTCTGATATCTCTGTTGTTGGGATAACTTCTGTAAAAGAAGGTGGTTTCAAATTCAGATCTTGAAAGAATACAAATTGTATTGTTATTTGTATAAAAATGGTTACAATATATTTTCGGCTATCCTTCCATACACTTTACAGAGAAAGAGAAAGCTTATATATATAAGTAAAACCCTAAGAGGGAAATTCTAGTTGTAAAAGAGAAGGGTGAGCTGAAGTCTTATCCTATGCCAGCAATGCATGAGGTATGCTATCAAAACACCTGCTATTTGTTTAGAAACGTTTTGCTGAATATATTTGTAGCAAAAGACTAAACGTGGAATCTATAAATGCCGCCTATACTCTTGCGCACAAGATTCATGAAGGAAAGCACGTTGTGATTTATCTACGACTCTTCGCGTGTTTACCCTTCTTCTTTTTTTTTCTTTAGTCTATCAAAAACAAATATTGTCAAATAATAACAAAATAACAAAAAATTGGCATAAACTCAAAACTAACTCCAAAAACACATATTAATGAAGAAAAAAAAATTAAACTTTGGAGAGAATATACCTTTTGGCAAGATTTTGAGTGAGTGAGAATGAGAGGGAGAAGTGAGTGTCAGAGAATAGAGAAGATAGTGAGAGAGAGATGAAAGAGTGAGTGAGAGTGAGAGATGATGAAAACAGAGATAAGAGAGTGAGAGATGATGAAAACAGAGATAAGAGAGTGAGTGAGAGTGAGAGATAATGAAGAGAGAGATAAGAGACTAAGTGAGAGGAGTGAGTGTGAGAGAAAGGGTAGGATTTGGGGAGAAGGAAAGAGAGAGGAGAGGTAAGAGTAGAAGACATTGAGAAAATGGTGGAGGTGTTATTTTGGTTTTAAAAACCGTATCACTTTGCGCGACGAAACAATATATTGGTCGCGCAAAGTCTCGAAATTTTTTTTTTAATTTTTAAAAAAATTCCCATTTTTTGTGCGCACCCAAATTTTTAGGGTTTTGCGCGATGAAATTTTGGTCGCTCAAAGTTTTGCCCAACCACAATATTCCCGCTTCCCATTTTTGGTACCCACCCAAATTTTTCGGGTATACTTTGCGCGACGAACGACTATATATTGGTCCCGCAAAGTTGTAAATTTTTTTTTTTAAATTCCCATTTTTGGTACCCGCCAAATTTTTAGAGTATACTTTGCGCGACGAACTAGTATATATTGGTCGCGCAAATTTGGAAAAAAAAATTTAAAAAAATTTCGCATTTCTGGTACCCGCCCAAATTTTTAGAGTATACTTTGCGCGACGAACTAGTATATATTGGTCGCGCAAAGTTGGAAATTTTTTTTTTTTTAAATTTCGCATTTTTGGTACCCGCCCAAATTTTTCGGGTATACTTTTCGCGACGAACGACTATATATTGGTCCCGCAAAGTCGTAAAAAAAAATTTATTTTGGTACCTGCCCAAATTTTTAGAGTATACTTTGCGCGACGAATTATTATATTGGTCGCGCAAAGTCTTAAAAAAAATTTAAACCTACTAATAAATATATATACTATTCAATTTCTTAAGTGTTATACGTACAAAATAAACAAATTTAAAGCCACTCAACGATCCAACCGTCAAACTTATTTGTTTATATTTCGAGATCGTATACGCCAAAATTCGGAAAAAATAAACATTAAGAGGTCATGTAATGGGACAAAACATTTCGACGGTTATAAAAGAAAAATCAAGATTTAACGGTTATTTCAACTCTGATTTTGATGATTTTTTACAGCTACACTCCTTGACCCTATATGAATACAATGACTGCATTCGATCATCAATTTAAAATATTGACACTAGTGGATACCACAAAATCTTATGTTATATTTAATGAAAGTATAAATAAACTCTTAATTGTTAGTGAATATATTGTTTTGATGGCATACACATTCTATGAAACTAGTTTCAACGATCCAACCGTCAAACTTGTTTGTTTATACTTCGAGATCGTATACCCTAAAAATCGGCAAAAAATAAACATTCAGAGATCATGTAATGGGACAAAACTTTTCGATGGTTATAAACAAAAATCACGATTTAACGGTTATTTTAACTCCGATTTTGATGATTTTTTACAGCTACACTCCTTGAACCTATATGAATACAATAACTCAATTTGATCTTCAATTTAAAATATTTACACTAGTGGATACCACAAAATCTTATGTTGTATTTAATGAAAGTATAAATAAACTCTTAATTGTTAGTGAATATATTGTTTTGATGGCATACGCATTCTACGAAACTAGTTTCAAAGATCCAACCGTCAAACTTGTTTGTTTATACTTCGAGATCATATACGCCAAAAATCGGAAGAAATAAACATTCAGAGATCAAGTAATAGGACAAAAAATTTCGACGGTTATAAATGAAAAATCACGATTTAACGGTTATTTCAATTTTGATTTTGATGATTTTTTACAGCTACACTCCGTGACCCTATATGAATACAATGAACCAATTTGATCGTCAATTTAAAATATTATATTTTTCTAACAAAATAATTTTTTTATTTTTTTTATTTTTATTTTTGTAAAGACTTTGCGAGACGAAGTTTATAAATTCGTCGCGCAAAGTCATGCAAAGATTTTTATAAAAAAAAATTATTTTATTTATTTTTGTAAAGACTTTGCGCGACAAAATACACTTCGTCGCGCAAGACTTTGTGCACCAAATTTTATTGTTTCGTCGCGCAAAGTCATGCAAAAATTTTTACAAATAATTTTTTTATTTTCTTTATTTTTGTAAAGACTTTACGAGATGAACCACTCTTCGTCGCGCAAAGGTTTGTCGCACAAAGTGACTTTGTGCGACGATTTGTGTTTCGTTGCCCAAAATTTAGTCGTGTAAGACTTTGAGCGACGAAGTTTAATTTTCGTCGCGCAAAGTGACTTTGAGCGACGAATTGTGTTTCGTCGCGCAAAATTTGGTCGCGCAAAGGGTTTTTTTTACTAGTGTAAGACTCCAAGATACGACCCCTTGTACACAAACTCAAGATCCGCTATGAGCACGTTCATAGACGGATATGGGTATCCAAGTCACAGAACCATTGCCAAAATAATAATATAAAGTAGAGAATATATATAAAAGTAGAAAAGGAGAGAGAATTAGTTTATGGTGGTGATTGTGGTATGTGATATTCTAATGGTGTACTGTGTGTGTATCAAATGTGAAGGAAGAGTAACCTTTTATAGGCATCCAAAAACATGTAACCTTCACCAACCAAAAAATTAAGGCATTCACCAACCAGAAATAAAACCTGAATATTAAATATTTATAACCCCCACAATAAATAAAATAAAATAGCCAAAATAAATAAAACGGTTAAATTTTTATAACCTTTTAGGCCCCGTTTGGTTCATGGGAAAGGAGACTTGGGAATGGGAATTCAATTCCTTTCCCATGTTTGGTAAGTCCGGCATGGGAAATGGATGCCTTGCACATGGGAAAGTAGGGGGGAAAGTGATGCCCTCCTCTTAACTTGGGTTTTGGTTTCCCTCCTCATGGGAAAGTTTGGGAAAATGAGCCAACATTCAATGCACAATTTTCATGACTATTTTGTCCCTATGAACAATTTATAATTACAACGTATCATTAAATGCATTCTTTTTTTTATTTGATTTAATATGGATATAATTGGAAAATTATACAAACTTTGTTTTCCATTCCTACTCAAAACAAACATGGGAAAGGAAACAAAGTGAAATCTCCCGGTTACTTTCCCAATATTACCAAACGTGGGAAATGAATCTTTCATTCCCATTCCTTGGGAAATGACATGGGAATTGATTTCCCCTCAAATCCATTCCGTGAACCAAACGAGGCCTTAAAATTCCAACAATCCCCCACAAGGTTTTTAAAATTTTACCGTGACAAAGGAGTCGGAAGAAGTTGCTTCGATCACCGCACATATGAGCATACATTTTTTTGTTAGATGAATTTTTGTGGTTTTAGTTTTGTCATGTCAGTCTTTTTCAGCCTGGAAATTATTCAAAGATAATATAAATATTCATAGGCTAGGCAGTATTTGTTATGCGTTTTTTTGTCACCATTCTACTGTAGTATATCCGAACATAATAATGTTTTTGTGCCAAATATTTATCTGCTAAATCTTTTCATAATTTGACTTTCCTTTTGTCCTTCTTGAGCTAGGTACTCAATAGGAAACAGCAAATTTTTGGGAATGTTTTGAAGTGCTTATGTTTAAGAACTTTTGCTCAGTAGCACTTTTTGTTAGAGGCACATAGAAATTTTCCTCAAAAGCTCTAGTGGTTTTGCAGATTCACTTGACAGTGCTTTCGGATAAGGAACCTATTAGTGTTTCTTGATCAGGAAGCACTACAAGTTTCTCCAAAAAGAATTTTTTTCTATTTTTGCCAAAGATTAACCGTTTTAGGCATCTAAAAATTTCTTTCAATATATCAAAAGCACATCCAAACACATACCCTTCTTGTTAGACGTGGTAGCTACAAGTCCTTAGCCTCGTACTTCTCATATCTCTCTCATTTTGGGTGTTTCTGTTAGATTGGCTTTGTAAGGAAATGAAGGAGTCAAAAGAATCCAGTTGTGAATTCCTGATACGTTGTCATTACTTTTTCCTTTTTATCTTTGGCTTTTAATAAGTACCTCATGTCATTTATTCCTGGCTCTTGTACAAGTCATGGCCAAACTTTTGGGGAATGAAAATTTTCTATTGTAGGTTGATTATCCTTTATTCTTTGTTTTCATCAATGATTTTGCTAACTGATTGCATGTAATTTGTTGAGGAAATGGTGGATTGTCCTCTCCCGCCAGCATGGTTGTTTTCATCACTTGCGCCCTTGTCTCGTAAGGTTTTTCATGAATTTTTTTTGTTTTCATCTTTCCATGATCTGTTCCAACCCACTAAAAAGAGAATTACAAGACAACTCGAATGAGAGTTCATTGATTTAAATCGATGCAATGAGTTCTATTTCATTCTTAAGGTGAAGGGCCCTTTCTGCATTGCCCTTGTCAAAGTGGTTGGCAATCAATGTCTCATATACACATAAACTTGGGGCTATTGAACGATCTTTCATGATTCCAAAATACCTTTCTGCTTCCTCCACTTTCCCACACTGGCAGAAGTTCTTTATCAAGGATGTAAAAACCAACGCTCCAGGAGAAAGCGACCCGGACTCCATCTCATAATAGAGTTTCACAACCTCCTGAATCTCACCTTTTCTCCCATACCCGTCAATCAGATGAGCGTATGTGATGCTGTCCGGCAAGAACCCTTTATCTAACGGTATGGTTAACATTGCATTTGCTTGCCCTGCATCCCCTGTTTCACATAACTTTCCGACCATCTCATTGAAGGCCGAACGACAAGGGATGAACCCGCTCTCCACCATCTTCTTCAAGTAACTCAAGCTTGCATCCACTCTTCCTGCTTTAGCGCATCCCTCAATAAGAAGATTATAGCTCTCATCAAACGGCTTCAAATCCATATTTTCCATCTCATTCATCATGCTTTGTGCTTCCTCAATTCTTCCTCCCTCACAATGTGCTCCCATAAACAAAGTATAGACAAAAGAGTTTGCTCGAAAACCTCTCTTGAGCATTTCTTCATACACCTCCCATGCTGAGCATACATCTCCTAGTTTAACTTTAGCATAAACAATCAATGAGTAAGCAATTGTATCAAGAACCATATTCTTCTGCAACATTCTCCTCAACAACATCAAACCTTCTTCAACCCTACCCTCCTCCAAAATACTAAAAACCAGACTAGTATTCACAATCACAGAAGGAGAGCACCTCTTCCCATGGATCCTGTCCAACATGTGAACGTATTTCTTCAACTTCCCTTCCTTGCACAAAGCATCAATCAAGATTTTGATTGTCCCTTCATTTGGGTAACTTCTTTTTCCAACCATATGCTCATAAATCTTCCAAACCAGAGCAGTCTGGTCAGATTTTTGAACCACGTGAAGCAGAGTGTTGTAAGTTATAAGACTTCAAACCCTAATAAAAGTAACATAATACATATTAATTATAGACTAAAATATTATATGAGATAAAGTATACATATATTTCACTTATAATATGGAGCGGGCTAGGCTCGGTTAGGCCATATCGGGCTCAAAGGGTTGGGCAATAATATATTTATGTTTTATTTAAAATATGGGTGGGCTTTAGTGGGTTAGGTTAGGGTGGCCCATATTGGGTTCAAATGGGTCGGGCCTTAAGAATAACCAATAATTCAACTGATGGAATACTCCCAAAATGTTTCCTACAAAATCTTTCGTTGTCTCTATCATTATGCATAATTCAATGAATTCCTCAAAAGATTGGAAAGTTGTGTCTTCGTTGAGTTCAAGGTGGGCTTCTTCAAAATGGAAGAACATGGGCGATGCCACCGAATATAATCCTCATAATGCTGCCTTGGTGCGCACTTTTTTATGTCTATAAAACCATGGTAGAGGTACATTTCATACCTACTTTTGTACCTACTTTTGTTTAGAGGTTGCAACAACTAGGGGTGGGCATGGGTTGGGTTGGGTTGGTTTTAGTTCCAACCCAATATATAGTGGTTTATGATTTCATGGATCCAAGGCCCGCTCATTATTAGGCCAACCCAACTCAACCCAAACTTTTTGTGATTGGGTTAGGCGGTTTGATCGAGTAAATTCAAAATTAAGCTTACTTTTAAGTTTTGGTTCCAACCCATAACCCAACATGTATATAGCGGTTTATGATTTTTTTTTATAACTCAAGACCCGCTCATTTTTAGGCCAACCCAACCCACTATGATCGGATTAGGTAGTTTGGTCAGGTTGACTCAAAATTGTGCCCACCCCTAGCAACAACCACTGTTCCAATAAGTAGGACACCACGACTTTCCACATGGTATGGTAAACTTTGTCCACAAACAATGAATACTTCTCGGCATGCAATAGGATAGCTTGAGCAACGAGATAAGGCTCAACTGGAGTAGGAAGCTCGAGGGATGATCCATCCCCACCCCATAATTCCAGACATGGGATTGGCAAGCTCGGCATTATCGATGAAATCATGGTGTTTCCGTTTTGTCGACCGAGTAGGCCATTTGAAGGAGGTTTTTTTAATCCTTTTTTAATTGAGTGCGCAGCGTGCCACTACCAACCCGCAAATGGCTTGAATTGAATGTAAGTAGATGATGCGTCCAAGATCTAACTTTAATTAAACGATTGTTTGGCTGAGCAAGGAACCTCCTCACGACCTAAGTTCTTTCACTTTCTCGAAGTCAAGGCTTTATGTGAGCAACCAAGTGATGTGGGTTGGGTGGAAATTGAGATTGATATAAAATCGTAAATCAAAGGTGCTTAAATTTAAGAGAAAATTGCATAAATGCCACATGAACTCTTAGTCATGTTCGTGATTACCACATGAACTTTCAATTTTTACTATTAACCACCTGAACTTTGCAAGGTGTTCCAATTTAGCACCTACGTGTAACTCCGTGAAAATTTATGTTGACTAAAGTTGATATTTAAAGCACATTTTCATCAATTTATTATAATTAAAAACTTACATTATTTATGTGATATCCAACCCCAAAGAATTTACTTAATTTCTTAATCATTTTTAAGCAATTGATGATTTTACCCTTAGGGTTTCTTAGTGGTTTAGGGTTGACTTTTGTTTGGGGATGGTCTGGAAAATTTCTAGGCTCTATTACGTAGTGCATGAGATCACGAGTTCTTAGACATGTAGTGGGCCCAAATCGGAGTTGAATAAAGAAAGTTACGATCTACGGAAGTGTAGGGGCACAATTGTAATTTTTATAAGTTAAGTGTTAAAATTCAGATTTTTCTTCCCCACCCTCATTTCTCTCTCCTCCCTCCTGACCCTCTCTCCTTCGCGTGTCTCTCATTCTCGACACAGCCACTGTGCAAACAGTGACTGTTTGTCTTCTCCGGTGAAATTTGTCGTTGTCCGATCGTTCCAAGCTGCGCCACCACCCACAAAAGCTTCATTTAGATCTCCTCTACCTAACCCACCCCTCAATCGAACTCAAAAAGTCTAAGAACAGCTGGATTTTTAGACTGAAATGGACCCAAAACCCTCTCTTGACGTCAGCCAGTTTCTAGGAGTTTTTCGGTGACTTCGACCGTCGATTCCATCAAGTAAGGTATGGATCTTCATCCTTTTTCCACGTTCTATCCGTTTACGTAGTTGGTTTAGGTTGATTTTGTGGTTTGAAGACCTGATCTGGACACCCAATTTGGCCGGCAACTTTGGCCGTGTTTCAGGCCACTCCGGCCACTTTTTGGCCAGGATCCAAGAACTAAAAACACTCCTCTGTTTGTGCTTGACCTTTGGTGTAGAACTTGACCAGTGGTTTGGAGATTTTCCGATCACCAGAAATCTCTCATGCCACCCACCGTCGGCAGCGGTGTGTGGCTATGCGTCAGCCAGATGTCTACGACTTGTTTTCACCCTAGAATTATTCCCTCGTCGTCCCGAGCACAACGGTATGCTCGGATTAGCTAAATTCAACTGGTTGAGTATTATACCAAAACTTACCTATTACGCTTTTTCGGGTTCGATACGTTTGGACCTTCAGACCTTAATGAAACTCTTAGGACTTGTTAAAGGGGTTTTGTTGAACCTGTAGAACTTTCTAAGGTCATACACACACACTTTAAATTCCGGGAATTTGGTTTTTGATTAAGGGTTTGAGGTGGAGCTTTTTATTAACCAAAGCTTGTATTCTCTCAATAGGTGTTTAGACTCCACGTGCTCAATCGGAGGGACCTTCGAAGGGTCAAGCAAGCTTGGACCCACAGTGAGTGGACATTTGTTTTATAAATGATTTTCCTACTATGATGGTTTTATGAAATTTTTATGAATAAATTACTTATGGTGTTTACTTTCCGAGCATTTGGTTTTGGTTGAGATAATTTTATATGATTATTATTGTTATTGTTATCACTAAGTGAGATTAGCTCGGAAAGTTGAGAATGATTTGAGAATTGGATTTGAGAAAGGATTTGGGAAATGTTTGCAAAACCACCTTAGGTATCCTTTTGTTGCTTTTGGATATTATGATGTCCTCGGACATCTCAATTGCCTTCGAGAATTGGAATGTCTTCAGACGATTTGGTTACCTTTGGATAAGTCTGCTCGCGTATCACAATGCGCCCACGAGTCTCAGGGATGCCCGAATCTTGTGGTGCGAGGAATGCGTCTTAGGCCAACTATGCGTCCCCTGAGTTCTACAAGGAATGCGTCTATGGTCGACCTCGTGTCCCCCGAGTTCTGAGAGGATGTATCACACATGTGTGGTACTTGGAATTGACGGTATATTGTTGGAATTGGCAGATTTTCTATGGGATACATCTAGGTGGAGAGTATTTTACAGTTTGAGAAATTTTATGTTGAAATTGATGATTTATCTTTTCGCATGAGATATTATATGCATAAGCATGAATCTTGTTTTCCTGTACGAACATAGAACAGAATTGTAACTAGTTTTTAAACGGTGGGGTTAGTATGTTCTTATTATGTTTTTAATATTTATTTTTGTCCACTAACACTTTTATTGTTTTGCGTCCCCCCAGGCAGTAGACAAGTACTTGACAACCACTTGAGGGCATTCCATCTTCCGCTACTTTTCCTTCTTCTCCCTCGTGTAGGATTCTCCTTGTTTGTGAACATAATTTTCCTTGTTGCAAACTTAACTTGAATAGATATACTCTGATATAGCCCTAAATCGTTATGAGGCTTGAGGCCTGTTGAAATAAAAAAATTCACAAAAAAAATTGAAACGTGGGATTGGACACCCACAATTCTGATACCCGTTTTTAGCCACATCTAGCAAGCAGTAAATTGAGGGTAGAGAGGTGGGGGTCTAAACCAATGAAAACTCTTAAGAGAGGTTAGTGGCTCCTATTTTTGGGGGAGTTGATTTTTCAGTTTCTTTGGCTTATTAAGAGGACAGCAGTAAAGAAATGGGGAAAGAGAAAAAAAAAAAAAAGGGGAAGGAAACGAAAGAAGAAGAAAACTGCTGCAGGAGAAAAATTACAAGAGCACAGACACAAGAGAATACTTTTGACAGGTATACTGCTTCTTTCAATTAGTTCTTGTTGGGTGGCAAACCTCAAATCATTTTCTTGGATGATGAATCCATATTGGGTGGCAACCCTCAAATCAAACTCTTGGATGATAAATCCATAATGGGTGGCAACCCTTAAATCATGAACAACAAATCCATGAGAGGATTCCTGTTCAACAAAGCTCTACCGAGCAAATGGAAATCCTCTGAAACAAAAATGGTGTTATAAGGGTTAATTCCAGAATGCACAAAAAAAAAGAGGCGTGAACTACCTTTTGGACTCTCTGGCCACTCCTCTCCATCTTTGTATGAGAAAGCCTTTACTCTTTTTTTTTTCTCTGAGTAAACTACATCAACAAAAAAAAAAAGGAAGTTAGTCATGAAGAAAAGAACAGACAGAAAAAAAAAATGGAGATCTGCAAGAAAAATGGCTGTTCACCACTTTGTGTTTAAAAAAAAAGATGAAACAGCCATGTTTTTCTTTTACTAAAGGAAAGCTGGGTGCATGCAATAAAAAAAATAAACCAAGAGGAAAGTCAGCACGATTCGAGGGTCTGGCTTGATACTGGGTATAGCAGCAGCAAAACAAAATGGCCATCGGAAAGACAAAAGTTGAAGACAGCACGTTGGTTTTCTATTGGGCTTGGTGTGGCAGGTTTGGTGTTGTAGATAACACCAACAAACAAAAGGAAAGAAACAGCAACCAAAAAAATAAAGTGAAGAGGAAAAGTCAAAACAAAAAAAAAACAAAAAAACACAAGAAACTTGGTATTGCAGAGGACAAAAAAGAGGACAAAGACAAAAAAAAGTTTGAAACCTCTTGATATTTGCGTCAGTTTTTTCCTCTGGTTTTCTCCTTGTTTGTAAAGGTTTTGTGCTGATTGTGATTTGATGTACTCTTTTGAAGACGGAAGAGATGCAATATTTGCGTTCAATTTGGACTGTTCTCAAGCACTTCAGATAAACATAGGAGTGCAAGGTCCGACTTACTTGGAAACAAACTCTACAAAGAGTTGTATAGTTATAAGGTTATATCAATTGGCTGCTTTACCATGGGCTCCTTGTTCGTGGGCTAACTATCAACAAATTTCAAAGACCCAAAATAGAAAAATGGGCTGTCAAAATAATTATCCATTAAATTTGCAAAGGCCCAAATTTCCTATCACATGGTTAATGGATTAATTTAAAAAATCCTCATAGCCATATTGGGTCCAAATGCAAGTGTCAATTTTAGAAAATTAGTGGGTTAATCAAAATTGCTCATTATTTTTCTTGCACATTGACAAAAGGAAAAATGGTACAAAACCATCCAATTTTTCCCATGGGTCATCTACCCATGAAAATTCCAATGAGATTAAATTCAAATCTCTCAAACAGGAATTCTCAATTAGTGGGCCACACTTGCCCATTAATTTTCAATTTTTCTCATAGGTCATCTACCTATGAAAATCTTCAAAGTGTCTCAAAGACACAAATTCTAAATTATTAGGTCACACTTACCCATTAATTTCTAACTCAATTGGAACTACGCCGGTTTGATCCCATCAAGGGTACGTAGGCAGTCTAACATCCCAATAGATGCAACCGCAACTCAATTGGAATTACTGGTTACATCAACCAAATTCCCACAAATCAAATATCTACCTCCATACAAATCTTTTTGGAACTACGCCGGTTTGATCCCATCAAGGGTACGTAGGCAATCTAGAGATTCAATCTAGATGCAACCATCCCAAACACAATTCTATATCAAATCCTTGGCTTAGTCAGCTAAATTCACTCAAACACTCCTCAATCAAATTCATTCAAATTCTTCCTTTTGCAATGAGTCATCTATTCATTGCGAATTTTTGAACTACGTGTGGCTTGATTCCCGCAAGGGATACGTAGGCATCTTGAGGTTGGACTTGGGAGCAGCCGCAAAACCAAACACACACGTTCTGTTTCTTTATGATGGAATCAAAGGGTTTTCCCTTGAAGCAAGGGATTGTAATTAAGAGACTTGCGTCTCGAATGGGTCGAACCTAAAATAATAAAACCCCATTCTATAATTAGTGGTGGTGAAATTATGTTGGGAGGTTCACATTTTTCTTCAACATAATTTTTGGCACGCCCAGTGGGACCCATTTACCTTTTCATCTCCAAATCATAAAGTGACTAATGCTTGTTTTATTTATTTGTGTTTGCCACAGGTTAACAAAACCAGATACGATGGCACCACAAGTAACAATTTTCTTCCACAAGATTGAAACTACCAGGAATGCGTGTACCAAACGAGTGGAGTTCAAAAAGACTTTCATTGTTGGTGAGAGCCTCATCAAGTGCGTTGTTTCAAAGCCCATTCAGAGGGCCAGACCTCAGGTCACTCCTAAGGTTGTCAAGACCCAATTGAAGAAAACACCATCCAAGAATGCTCTCCGAAATGCAAGAAAGAGGGCCGCACGTGCTTTAAGGAAGAAAGAAGCAAAGAGTCAGTCTATTGAGGCAATCTTGTCCGAACTCTCTGGGACAAGTTCAATGGTGACAGCAAGCGAGAACACCGCAAGCACCCTGGCTGTGCCGACTCCGAACAAGACAAATGCTACCCAATTTGTCCAAATCATGATTGGATCGATTCCGGTCAACTTATATCCTACAGATTCAGCCTTGATGACTTCCATCGACGAAACTAGCGAAGAAAGTCAAAAGGATGACTCTCAAGAAAACATTGAGGTCCAAGGGGCGAAACCTCTGTCAAGCCCTAGAGCCCATGTTGTGGAATCCACATTACAAGAGGTTTACCCATGTTCTCATAAGGGTAAAAGCAAAGTCACCATCATGAAAAAGAAGGTGGTGAACATACCTCATCCACAAAGGAAGAGGGTGAAGACAACCGTTGCTTTAAGGGATCAAATTCTCATACCACAAGGGGTAGTCCTAAAACCTCAAGATCAATCGAGGCCCTATGTGGGTCCATTGACTCGTTCTAAATTTCGAGACATGATAGGGATGATTGTTCCCGAGTCATCCAGTCTAAACTCAGCTCGTTTGGATGATTATTTACAATGGAATCCTCTCTATGATGATCTCGTATCTCAGACTCAAGAGAATGATTGTATAGCATCCCAAGGGGCCAAACTTCATGAGGGAGTGGAAAGTATGCAAGTCATGATGATTGGTACTTCCAATACTGAGGACCAGTTACCTTTAGTCCAAGAAATGATGCAAGACCTACAAAGGGAAATGCAGCATAAGTTGGCAGAGAAAGACGCGGAAATAGCATTGCTATCTGCTCGGTTGAAAGAAAAAAATGTCATAGATAAGCAAGACAGGGGCAAAACAAATGAATCGGTGACCCATGAACAACAAACAAAATAGGAAAAAGCAGAGAGCTCCACGAGCACAATTCCCCCAAATGACATAAAGGCGTTAATTGCTGAGGGGATTCGTGAGTTCCAATTGTCCACAGCGCCTCCTGTTCAAGGATATTGAAAACCATTCCCTTCTCACTATGACGCTATACCATTCCTGAAGGGTTACCAACGACCCATATTCGATAAATTTGATGGCATAAATAGCTCACCGCATGAACATCTGACACATTTTTATTCAGCATGTGGTGAGACATCTCAGTCAGACGCTCTCCTGGTGCATCAATTTGTCCAATCCCTAAAAGGATCAGCTTTTACTTGGTATACATGATCGGTGCATATTTACATATCATTTTGTACCCTTCTAGCTTATGATTTGGTTATGTTTTTGAGTTAAACTTGTGCTTTTAATCCTTTTTGTGTTTATCTTTCAGTTCATTGAGCTTTAGGTAATAATGAGGGCTTTGGATAGTAAATGATGCAATCCATGCATGTTAGGGCCTAATTTGGATGAATGGATGAAGAGCTTAAAGACAAACTCAATTTTGGCTACAGTCCCCTGCCAGCTCAATTTCGTAGGTCATATTGCAAGCTTTGTTTCAGCAACCTACATAGCTCGGATGAGGCCACATTCTTCATGAAAGTTGTTCCAATGGGTGTATACTATAACATATCCGAAATTCAGCCCCATTGGATAATTGTGGAGTCTGTTACCTAGCAAACACAGAGCCATGCTCAGGATGGATTTTATCAGCGCGCAAAATGAGTTAGCAATTTGTTTTGGCCTTAACTTCCTCCTCCGACCTTGGATTGGCCCAAATGATATATGGCTGGAAAGAAGACATTCTGAACTTCAAGTTTGAGTGCTTAAAGTCTTAATTTGCTTAAGGGAAGCCCAATTCGTAAGCCCTTGAAGTTGCTGGTCATGCTGACCTCAGGATGAGCTATTATTTCTGGTTGGAAGCTTGGTCATGGTGACATGAAGATGAGCTAGGGCTGCTGGTGGGATTTATTAGTGAAGTGCATCAACAATTTCAGATTTTATAATGCAAGTGTTGTATGCATTAGTGAAGTGCATCAACCATTTCAGATTTTATAAAACAAGTGTTGTATGCATTAGCCATACTTAATTCAGATTTTCAGCTTCCTTAGGCCTATATATAGTGAGGTTTCCCAAGCTTGTAAACACACCCCAAGGGGGGGAGCTCTCAAACACTTCTCTAGAGCTCCCTTCCCTTCTCTCCCTCAAATTCTCTTAGTTTTCCTTTCTAGTTCTCAATTCTAGCTTTCTTTAATGTTTTCTTAGTTGTAATTTATTTTTCTTGTAATGTACATTCTTTCTTAAGTATTCAAGTTTAATTAGTTTCCAAGTTTCAATTATGGTTTTTGTTCTTATTCATTATGCTTATAAGTTAATATGCTAGTTTGAATGATTGATCACCATTTAGGCTTGCATGTTAGCTATCTTGGTTTGAATTAAGAGTAGACACCATGCTTTAATTCGAATTGAACTATGAATAGGAAGAGTATGTATGGACATTCGACAACAGGGATTAGATACATGCTTGGTTGTTTAAAATGTTCTTCTATGCTTAATGGGTTCCTAATGCTTAATTTTAGGTTAGACAACAAATGATCAAATTAGGGAATTAGGAACACAAGGTTATGACCACACACCATGGCTTAATCATACTTTAGCTAGAATCAATCCATTAATCTAAATTGAACTTGGGAACTTATTTGCTTGAGTTACTTATTTCTTTCTTCCTTGTTTTCTCTAGAGCTCCCTTCCCTTATCTCCCTCAAATTCTCTTAATTTCCCTTTGTAGTTCTCAATTGTTGTAATATGATCCTTTTACTAAATCTTCAAACACTTCCCAAACACTTCTCTATTCTCTTCCAAGCATTCTCCAATTCCTCAAACACATGTCTCTTCCCTTCCAAAGTTCTCAAAGTTCTCCAATTTTCCAAACACTCTCTCTTCCAAAATCCACAAAGTTCCCAAACACAATTCCCATTCTCTTCCAAATTCCCCATGTTCTCAAACACTTCTCCCATTCCTTCATCAAATTCTCTAAACTTCTCAAACACCCTTCTCTCCCTTCCCTAAGTTCTCAAATTCTCCAAGTTCATAAACATTCTCCAAACTTCTCAAACACTTTCTCCTCCCGTCTCTACGTTCTCAAATTTTCCAAATTTCCAAAATCCACAAAGTTCCCAAACACCACTTTCCTTTCTTCTCCAAAAAGCCTACATATTCTCAAACACTCTCCAAACACTTCTCCCATTCCTTCATCAAATTCTCAATGTTCCCAAACACTCCTCCCTTCTCTTTCTCAAACACATCTCTCCTCTCTTCCAAAAGTCTCCAAATCTCTCAAATACATGTTCTTCCAAAATCCTCCAAGTTCTCAATACTTTCTTCTCCCTCTCAAAGTTCTCAACACTTTCTTCTCTTCCTCAAAGTTCTCTTAATTTCCTTAATGTTTTCGTAGTTGTAATTTATTTTTCTTGTAATGTACATTCTTTCTTCTTGTTTTGTTTCTTTTGTTTTTATTTATGTTTTGTGTAGGAAAACTGAATTGGATCATTCAATCACCAATCCCTGTGGAATCGACCTCGCACTTACATACGCTAAACTATCAACGGTTCGTGCACTTGCGAGTATCACAAGTTGAGGATGCAGTTGAACTCACCATGACCAAGCATCCAACCAGCACATGCTGAGGTCAGCATGACCAGCAACTTCAAGGGCTTACAACTTGGGCTTCTCTTAATCAAATTAGTACTTTAAGCACTCTAAATTGAAGTTCAGAATGTCTTCTTTCCAGCCATATGTTATTTGGGCCAATCCAAGGTCGGAGGAAGAAGTTAAGGCCGAAACAAATTGCTAACTCATTTTCCGCGCTGATAAGATCCATCCTGAGCATGGCTCTGTGTTTGCTAGGTAACAGACTCCAGATTTATCCAATGGGGCTGAATTTTGGATATGTTATAGTACACACCAATTGGAGCAACTTTCATGAAGAATGTGGCCTCATCAGAGCTATGTAGGTTGCTGAAACAAAGCTTGCAATATGACCTACGGAACTGGACTGGCAGGGGGCTGTAGCCATAATGAATTTGTCTTTAAGCTCTTCATCAATTCATCCAAATTAGGCCTTAACATGCTTGAATTGCATGAATTATGTTCTCCAAAGCCATCATTGTTACCTAAAGCTCAATTAACTGAAAGATAAACATAAAAAGGATTAAAAGCACAAGTATAGCGTATGTAAGTGCGAGGTCGATCCCACGAGGATTGGTGATTGAATGATTCAATTCATTTTCCCTACACAAAACAGAAATGAAAAAGAAAGGAAATAAATAAAACAAGGAAGAAATAACTCAAGTAAATAAGTTCCCAAGTTCAATTAGATTAATGGATTGATTCTAGCTAAAGTATGATTAAGCCATGGTGTGTGGTCATAACCTTGTGTTCCTAATTCCCTAATTTGATCATTTGTTGTCTAACCTAAAATTAAGCATTAGGAACCCATTAAGCATAGAAGAACAATTTAAACAACCAAGCATGTATCTAATCCCTGTTGTCGAATGTCCATACATACTCTTCCTATTCATAGTTCAATTCGAATTAAAGCATGGTGTCTACTCTTAATTCAAACCAAGATAGCTAACATGCAAGCCTAAATGGTGATCAATCATTCAAACTAGCATATTAACTTATAAGCATAATGAATAAGAACATGAACCATAATTGAAACTTGGAAACTAATCAAACTTGAGACTAAAGAAAAGAATTTACATAACAATGAAAATTAAAGTAGAACTTGGAAAGACTTAAAGGAAAATTTCAGCACAAAGATCTCATTACAACAATTGAAAACTAGAAAATGAAACTAAGAGAATTTGAGGGAGAGAAGGGAAGGGAGCTCTAGAGAAGTGTTTGAGAGCTCCCCCCCTTGGGGTGTTATTACAAGCTTAGAGAACTTCCCTATTTATAGGCCTAGGGGAAGTGAAAATCAGAATTCAATAAGACTAATGCATACAACACTTGAATTATAAAATCTGAAATGGTTGATGCACTTGTATTAGAAAATCTGAAATGGGTGATGCACTTGTATTAGAAAATCTTGAATTGGTTGATGCACTTCACCACTAAATCCCACCAGCAGCCCTAGCTCATCTTCATGTCACCATGACCAAGCTTCCAACCAGAAATGATAGCTCATACCTAGCTCACCATGACCAAGCATCCAACCAGCACATGCTGAGGTCAGCATGACCAGCAACTTCAAGGGCTTACAACTTGGGCTTCTCTTAATCAAATTAGGACTTTAAGCACTCTAAATTGAAGTTCAGAATGTCTTCTTTCCAGCCATATGTTATTTGGGCCAATCCAAGGTCGGAGGAAGAAGTTAAGGCCGAAACAAATTGCTAACTCATTTTCCGCGCTGATAAGATCCATCCTGAGCATGGTTCTGTGTTTGCTAGGTAACGGACTCCAGATTTATCCAATGGGGCTGAAATTTGGATATGTTATAGTAAACACCAATTGGAACAACTTTCATGAAGAATGTGGCCTCATTCGAGCTATGTAGGTTGTTGAAACAATGCTTGCAATATGACCTACGGAACTGGACTGGCAGGGGGCTGTAGCCAAAATGAGTTTGTCTTTAAGCTCTTCATCCATTCATCCAAATTAGGCCTTAACATGCTTGAATTGCATGAATTATGCTCTCTAAAGCCATCATTATTACCTAAAGCTCAATGAACTGAAAGATAAACACAAAAAGGATTAAAAGCACAAGTTTAACTCAAAAACATAACCAAATCATAAGTTAAAAGGGTACAAAATGATATGTAATTTATGCACCGATCAAATACCCCCAAACCTAGAGTTTGCTAGTCCTCGAGCAAAACAAAAGGAAAACAAAGATAAAAACAAACAAGAAGTTAATTAAACCACTTTCGTAGGTAACTCGATTGCATTTAGCATATGCAACAAGCCTTTAAACCTCTAGGCATCCCTAATAGGAGGAGTTGTGTCTCCTGAGGGTTTAACAGATACGATACCCACAAATGTTTTTCTAACTCTACAAAACAAAATGGTTAGAAAACTTATTAGATTTGTTAGTCCTTAAGCAAAATAAAAATAAAAATAATTATACAAACAAAAATAAAACCAAAAACCAAAAAAATAAATAAATAAAAACAAAACAAAAGTAAGACTCAAAACAATCTTCCCGAACATTTTCTGAAGAGAAATGACTCATGCACATGACTCAAAAGTTTTTAACAATAAAAACTCAATTTTAGACATTATTCACAAAGCGGCAAAGTTCAAAACATAATATGCTCAAAGTGTAGTAGTGTGATAGCCAAATGCAACAAATTCCCCAATCTTAGTTTTCACACAATTTCAAAAATCATACAAAGCACAAGTTCAACTTCAAATCTCACCAAAGTTGTCCTCTCACAAATGAATCACTCAGAAGAGGGCTATAATGCAACACTCAGTTATAAACATGAGATTAGAGTTAAACCATAAAGACTTAACTCAAAATAGAAAGATGAAGAACTTGCATTAATATGATCTCAAGAAGGATGCCAAACACTTAAAAGCAGAAAATGAATGCAATTCAACCACATGACATTTAAGATCAATTTAGGTCTTTAGTAAAGGTTGTAATTGGGCCAAGGGAGTAAGGTGAGTAAGAAATGAAAGGTATGGATAATACAAAGTCCAAGGAACTCGCAATGTAAGAGCATAAAATAATTGTTTACAAGACTTCGAATCATCACGATTAGATTTTTTCTTTTACATGATCAAAACTCCTTATACCTTCATTTACATTGATTGATACTCCTTTCCTTTAATTGAACAAACACCAATTTATTTTGAAGGCCCAAAAATGAAATTTCAATCAACCACCACTTAAATTTTCTCTTTTCTTTCACCAATTGTGTGATTTTTTTTTCTTCGAAATGTAACACCCATTCCCAAACTTAGTATGAAAAACACATCCCAATTAAAGCTCATGAGTTCCTTAGAAAGGTAAATATTTGTTTTTCGGGCTAAGGCGAGGAAATAAAATTGGTAAATGAAAGAAAAGGTTTACATGTAGGCTCAAAATGGTTAACAATGGAAAATCATGCTTAAGCATGCATAAGGTTAGCTTGAAAGGCACAAACGATCCAAAGAGGGCCTTAATATCACTTCTTAAATGTCATGAAATCAAATTGCATAAGAATGAATGACTTTTAAGTGTTCAACCAAATCAATGAATAATGAGATCAAACAACAACTTTGATGACAAGAAAATAAGAGTATGTATATAACACTCATGAATTGAAGTACAAGGCTCAAAAGCTCACTTTATATGGTTGGTTATATAAGTCTAATTTATGCTTCATACAATTCTTTAGATCATGCAAATCCTTTAATTGGAAAATTATGAAACAAATGGCAAGTTTAAAGAAGGTTTCAAGCATATCATGTTAGAACAATGCCAAATTAATTTTTTTTTTTTTAAATTTTTTAATTTTTTAATAAAGAAAAAAAAACACTAAAATAAAATGAAATCCAATTTTCATTTAAGTCATGCAAACATTTATCACAATCTCATCAAATGTGTTCGGAAAGTGAATAAAATCAAAATAAAAATAAAAGCAAGACTCAAACAAAATAAAATAAAAATAAAAACAAGCAAAAAAATTAAATTAAATTAAGGAAAAAAAATCAAATTTACATGCTAAACTCCAATACCCCCAAACCTAGAAATGAACATTGTCCTCAATGTTTAAAAATTAGGAACAAGCAATGTCATAGCAAGAAATGAAAGGTACTAAAGTAAATATAAATCACAAAACACACAAGAATTAAAATACACAAATAAAATAATTACAAAAATAAAAATTACAAAACAAACAAACAAACAAACAAAAAATGAAACAGTAAACCCTAATCACACAATTCTGAAACCCAAAAAAAATTTGAAGCCCAAAGCCCACAATTTCGAAACACAAACCACGGTGAATTTAACCCACTTTGAAACCCAAACTAAAGTGAAACCCGACCCACAATTTGTTTTCATTTATGGCTTTTTATTATTATTTAGTTTTGTAAAAACAAACTATCGAACCGTGATTAGCAACACAAAGAGCGGGATTTTAACATGGGTCATGATGTCTCGGTTCAGTGTAAGGGACCAACAGACAGGGCGAGACACGTGTCGACGCATAGAGGCGCCGCAGACTCCACAAGCAGAAATTACGGGGCCATACAAAGTCGTGATGACTTTACTGAACGCGTCCGTTCAGAAAGGTCACGTCGAGATAAATGTGTTGGGTACGGTTGGAAAGCGAGAAGGTTGTGGGACTCGATGAATGCTGGAGATTCAGAAATGCTTAGACGCTGCAATGGCTAGGGTTTGTCAAAGACTATATCTATAAGAAGGAAAAAGAAGGGGATAAAAACAAAACCACAAACTCAGAAACACAAAAGAGAAAAGAAGAAAAAAGGGAGAAATCAAATGGCCTCTTCCTACCCATTTTCGTTGGATCTCAACCTAGCTCCACCGACTCAAACACGGGGCCAAGCAGCAGCACCAGTATGGATGCCCTACTTTGGCTCCTCACGGGGGCCTGTGTCTGTCAATGACTCAATACTCCTAGACAACGATGTTGCTATTGGAGTTGGCAGAAATTTAGTGACACTTGTATTATAAAATCTGAAATGGTTGATGCACTTGTATTAGAAAATCTGAAATGGGTGATGCACTTGTATTAGAAAATCTTGAATTGGTTGATGCACTTCACCACTAAATCCCACCAGCAGCCCTAGCTCATCTTCATGTCACCATGACCAAGCTTCCAACCAGAAATGATAGCTCATACCTAGCTCACCATGACCAAGCATCCAACCAGCACATGCTGAGGTCAGCATGACCAGCAACTTCAAGGGCTTACAACTTGGGCTTCTCTTAATCAAATTAGTACTTTAAGCACTCTAAATTGAAGTTCAGAATGTCTTCTTTCCAGCCATATGTTATTTGGGCCAATCCAAGGTCGGAGGAAGAAGTTAAGGCCGAAACAAATTGCTAACTCATTTTCCGCGCTGATAAGATCCATCCTGAGCATGGCTCTGTGTTTGCTAGGTAACAGACTCCATATTTATCCAATGGGGCTGAATTTTGGATATGTTATAGTACACACCAATTGGAGCAACTTTCATGAAGAATGTGGCCTCATCCGAGCTATGTAGGTTGCTGAAACAAAGCTTGCAATATGACCTACGGAACTGGACTGGCAGGGGGCTGTAGCCATAATGAATTTGTCTTTAAGCTCTTCATCAATTCATCCAAATTAGGCCTTAACATGCTTGAATTGCATGAATTATGTTCTCCAAAGCCATCATTGTTACCTAAAGCTCAATTAACTGAAAGATAAACATAAAAAGGATTAAAAGCACAAGTTTAACTCAAAAACATAACCAAATCATAAGCTAGAAGGGTAAGAAATAATATACAATTATGAACCGATCAAATACCCCCAAACCTAGATTTTGCTAGTCCTCGAGCAAAACAACACAAAACAAAGTTAAAAACAAAACTAGAAGTTAACTAAACCACTTTCGTAGGTAACTCGATTGCATTTAGCATATGCAACAAGCCTTTAAACCTCTAGGCATCCCTAGTAGGAGGAGTTGTGTCTCCTGATGGTTTAACAGATACGATACCCACAAACGTTTTACTGACTCTGTAAAACAAAGTAATTAGAAAACTTAAAGATTGTTAGTCCTTAAGCAAAACCAAAAACAAAAACAAACACAAA
This sequence comes from Prunus avium, assembly GCF_965620075.1. Taxonomy (NCBI): domain Eukaryota; kingdom Viridiplantae; phylum Streptophyta; class Magnoliopsida; order Rosales; family Rosaceae; genus Prunus; species Prunus avium. Next base: position 6,230,765 of record NC_142290.1, read on the forward strand.
AACACAAAGAACTTAAAACAATTTTTCCGAACATTTTCTGAAGAGAAATGACTCATGCACATGACTTAAACGTTTTAACAATAAAAGCTCAATTTTTAGACATTATTTACAAAGCGGCAAAGTTCTAAACACAATATGCTCAAAGTGTAGTAGTGTGATAGCCAAATGCAACAAATTCCCCAATCTTAGTTTTCACACAATTTCAAAAATCATACAAAGCATAAGTTCAACTTCAAATCTCACCAAAGTTGTCCTCTCACAAATGAATCACTCAGAAGAGGGCTATAATGCACACTCAGTTATAAACATGAGAATAGAGTTAAACCATAAGGGACTTAACTCGCAATAGAAATATGAAGAACTTGCATTAATATGATCTCAAGAAGGATGTCAAACACTTAAAAGTAGAAAAATGAATGCAATTCAACCACATGACATTTAAGATCAATTTAGGTCTTTAACATGGGTTGTAATGGGGCCAAGGGTGTAAGGTGAGTAAGAAATGAAGGATATGGATAATACAAAGTCCAAGGAACTCGCAATGCAAGAGCATAAAATAATTGTTTACAAGACTTCGAATCATCACGATTAGATTTTTTTCTTTTACCTGATCAAAACTCCTTATACCCTTCATTTACATTGATTCACTCCTTTCCTGAACAACCACCAATTTATTTTGAAGGCCCAAAAATGAAATTTCATTCAACCACCACTTAATCACAACTTTTCTCTTTTCTTTCACCAATTGTGTGATTTTTTTTTTCTTCGAAATTCCCAAACTTAGTATGAAAAACACATCCCAATTAAAGCTCATGAGTTCTTTAGAAAGGTAAATATTTGTTTTTCAGGCTAAGGCGAGGAAATATAATTGGTTAAACGAAAGAAAAGGTTTACATGTAGGCTCAAAATGGTTAACAATGGAAAATCATGCTTAAGCATGCATAAGGTTAGCTTGAAAGGCACAAACGATCCAAAGAGGGCCTTAATATCACTTCTTAAATGTCGTGAAGTCAAATTGCATAAGAATGAATGACTTTTAAGTGTTCAACCAAATCAATAAATAATGAGATCAAACAACAACTTTGATGACAAGAAAATAAGAGTATGTATATAACACTCATGAATTGAAGTACAAGGCTCAAAAGCTCACTTTATATGGTTATATAAGTCTAATTTGTGCTTGATACAATTCTTTGGGTCATGAAAATCCTTTAATTGGAAAATTATGAAACAAATGGCAAGTGTAAAGAAGGTTTCAAACATATCATGCTAGAACAATGCCAATTTTTTTTTTATTTTTTAATAAAGAAAAAAAAACACTAAAATAAAATGAAATCCAATTTTTATTTAAGTCATGCAAACATTTATCACTATCTCATCATAAGTGTTCGGAAAGTGACTCAAAACAAAAACAAAACAAACCAATACTTAAAATAAAAACAAGCAAAAAAATAAATATTTTTTTTTTTTCAATTATTATTTTTTTTAATTTTAAGAAAAACCAAATTTACTTGCTAAACTCCAATACCCCCAAACCTAGAAATGAACATTGTCCTCAATGTTTAAAAATTAGCCACAACCAATGTCATAACAACAAATGAAGGGTATTAAAGCAAATAAAAATCACAAAACATACAAAAATAAAATAAAACAATTACAAAATAAAAATTACAAAACAAACAATCAAATAAAATAAAATAAAATAAATAAATAAAAAAATACGAAACAGTAAAACACTCAAAACAGTAAGCCCTAACAGATAGTCTTACACAAACTGAAACCCAAACAATTGAAAGCCCAACCCAAAATGAAATTAACCCAACAACGGTAAAACCCGACCCAACATGAAATCTGAAGCCCACATGTTTAAATTTAATTTTTTTCTTAAAAAGATAAAATGTGAATTATGAGCGCAAAGCGGGATTTCTAAAAAGAGGGAATGTGGTCCCTGATGTCGTTTCATGGATAGTCACGGGCAGAAAGCAGGAGCCACGTGTCGACGCATAGAGGCGCCGCAGATCCACAAGCGAAAATTACGGGCTCATGGAAAGGCGCGACAACTTTGCTGAACGCGTCCGTTCAGACAAAGCAAGTCGTGACAAATGTGTTGGAAACGGTTGGAAAGTGAGAAGGTTGTGGGACTCGAGGAACGCTGGATATTCAGAAAACGCTTAGACGCTGCAACGGCTAGGGTTTGTTTGTCAAAGACTTCATCTATAAGAAGGAAAAAGAAGGGAAAAAAAACAAAAAACAAAAAACACACAAACTCAGAAACACAAAAGAGAAAAGAAGCAAGAAAAAGAAAAAAAAAGTGAGAAATCAAATGGCTTCTTCCTACCCCTTTTCGTTAGATCTCAACCTAGCTCCACCGACTCAGACACGAGGCCAAGCAGTAGCACCAGTATGGATGCCCTACTTTGCCTCCGCACGGGGGCCTGTGACTGTCAATGACTCAATACTCCTGGACAACGATGTTGCCATTGGAGTTTGCAGAAATTTAGTGACTCCCAAAGATATACGTGTGTTCGGGACAAGGGATGACAACCGGGTCACGAGTGATGCCCTGGCACTGAGCGTGCAGAGTACAGCATGTGTCGCAAGTTTGGGTCATCGCCTACTTGCGAAGTCCCATGAGGTAGAGGTGCTTAAAGCTCAGTTGGCGGCGGAGCGAAGTTTGGTTGAAGACTGTCAGAGTGCTATAAAAAGCTTGAAAAGGGAGAGGTCAAGGATTGTGGAGGTGAATCGGCACCAGCTAGAAGTATTGCGAGACGAGAATAAAAATCTATCAAAGATGGTAGAGTTGTACTCTCGCGACATGAGAAAGCAACTGGAGGACCTAGACCGACCGGGTAAACGCAAGCAAGCGGATCGCGAGAGTAGTTACGCTCAAGCTAAGATTGCGATCTTTGGGAGCTCAAGTGATGAGCCCCAAGAGGCTGTGCGTGAAGCCCCGGAAGAGGACAGCCAGAGGGCCAAACTCAAAGCTCCTATGGTCGAGACACCGAGCGCCAAGAAGAAATGATTTCAGTTTTTATTTATTATTTAATTTTAAAGTGTATGTGTGTTTTTTTTTTCTTTAATTGGGAAATAAAAACGTTAGCTATCTCAAAGAAACGATTGACCCTAAATGTAAAGAACGACAATCAAACAAAAACACGAAGACCCAAACAAGATTTTTTTTTTTTTTTATTTTTTATTTTTAGTTAAGTAAATACACAAATAACTGCTTCTTCTTTTAAGAGAAAAACTTAAGGATGACCAGTTAAGGGCCTCAGAAAACACAGCCAGGGGTTCCGGGAAGGTTGGAGGGGTCACAATGGTCCCGCTTAAAACCCTAACTTCTTAGACACCGAAGGTGTCGCCTTAAAGAACTCCTAGACACTGTATAGACTGCGGTTGCTCACTGGAGTTACCAAAAATTTAAACATGTGGGCTTCAGATTTCATGTTGGGTCGGGTTTTACCGTTGTTGGGTTAATTTCATTTTGGGTTGGGTTTTAAGTGGGACCTTTGTGACCCCTCCAACCTTCCCGGATCCCCTGGCTGTGTTTTCTGAGGCCCTTAACTGGTCATCCATGAGTTGCTTGTATATTTGTGTGTTTTATAAAAAAACAAAAACAAAAAAAAAAAAAAAATTAAAAAAATTGAAATTTGAGTTTTTTTTTTTTTTTATCCTTGTAAATTGCAATTTGGAACTTCTTTTTATTTATTTATTTATTTTTCTTTGTGTGGTCAGTTAGTTGTAAATAATAATAAATTTAAAAAAAAATCAATTTGGAACTTCTTTGTTTTCTTTTTTTTTTGTTTTGTTAAGTTAGTTTATGTATTTATTTACGTGGTGTGGTTAGTTAGTTTATTTCTGAGTGTTAAAAACATATTATTTTTATTTCACTCAAACACTGCATTACAAACAAAAAAAAAAGTAAAAAAATTTAAAAAAAAAAACAAAACAAAACAAAAAAAAAAGTAAAAAAAAAGAAGAACATTCAAATAAATTAAAAATAAAAACAACTTCTTCTTCTTCTTCTTCGTCTTCATCTTCATCTTCATGGCATGCCTCTATTATCTCTTACTTGCAGAATCTGCAGCAGCTCCACATGGTCCTCATTTTTTCTTTGCAGTGCTTCCACGTGCTGATTGGCACAGTAGAGCCGCTTCTGCAAGTCCGCCACCATAGCCTTCAAGGAAACTATTTCCTCGCTCATCGCGGCACACTCCCGTGTTCTCGCCAGTAAACGCATGCCCAAATTGGTAGCCGAGACCGCGTGGAGCACAGTTAAATTGTGGGACTCCTCCACTGCTGCCTTGTCAGACCTCTTTGCCACATGCAGATGATCTGTCGATGTGAGCTTGCTGCCAATCATGCCTTCCAGCAGTGCTGCTCTGTTCGGCACTGCCTCAGAAAAGTTCGGTATTACCTCAGCAAAGTTTGAGGCCGTACCATGATGATATGTGGAGTTTGGGAAGACATGGTTTTGAGGAGCCCTTATCTGCGCATTCGGTGGCGCAAGGGACAATTCAAGGTTGAGATCATCAAGACTTATGCAGATGAGGGAGCCGAAAGCACTTCAGATCTCGAGGGTGCTATCCTGTGCTCTTTTCTCTCGAATCCCTTCATTTCTGGCGCAAATTGCGAGCACGTTTTTTTTTTTAAAAGGGAGCATGTCTACACTTTCACTTACTTTTGCCTCCCTGTTTTCTGATGTTTGTGTTTTTGCTTTTTCAGTTTTTATTTTATTTTATTTTATTTTATTTTCAATTATTTTCTTCTTGTTTGACTGGTTTCTTAATAATGTAGTTGGAAGAAGAGACAAAATTAAAGATGCGTCTTGGACACCTGGTGCAAGAATCCCAACTCTTCTTTTAAATTATTGTTTGAATTGCGTGTTTATTTCAGTTTATTTATTTATTTATTTATTTTGTTTTTTATTTAATTAGGTAGTATAATTTAAAACTCATAGGATATTCTTTGAAGGAGCTAAATTTTTGGTAACTCCAGTGAGCAACCGCAGTCTATACAGTGTCTAGGAGTTCTTTAAGGCGACACCTTCGGTGTCTAAGAAGTTAGGGTTTTAAGCGGGACCATTGTGACCCCTCCAACCTTCCCGGAACCCCTGGCTGTGTTTTCTGAGGCCCTTAACTGGTCATCCTTAAGTTTTTCTCTTAAAAGAAGAAGCAGTTATTTGTGTATTTACTTAACTAAAAAAAAAAAAAATTTAAAAAAAAAAAAAAATCTTGTTTGGGTCTTCGTGTTTTTGTTTGATTGTCGTTCTTTACATTTAGGGTCAATCGTTTCTTTGAGATAGCTAACGTTTTTATTTCCCAATTAAAGAAAAAAAAAAAACACACATACACTTTAAAATTAAATAATAAATAAAAACTGAAATCATTTCTTCTTGGCGCTGGGTGTCTCGACCATAGGAGCTTTGAGTTTGGCCCTCTGGCTGTCCTCTTCCGGGGCTTCACGCACAGCCTCTTGGGGCTCATCACTTGAGCTCCCAAAGATCGCAATCTTAGCTTGAGCGTAACTACTCTCGCGATCCGCTTGCTTGCGTTTACCCGGTCGGTCTAGGTCCTCCAGTTGCTTTCTCATGTCGCGAGAGTACAACTCTACCATCTTTGATAGATTTTTATTCTCGTCTCGCAATACTTCTAGCTGGTGTCGATTCACCTCCACAATCCTTGACCTCTCCCTTTTCAAGCTTTTTATAGCACTCTGACAGTCTTCAACCAAACTTCGCTCCGCCGCCAACTGAGCTTTAAGCACCTCTACCTCATGGGACTTCGCAAGTAGGCGATGACCCAAACTTGCGACACATGCTGTACTCTGCACGCTCAGTGCCAGGGCATCACTCGTGACTCGGTTGTCATCCCTTGTCCCGAACACATGTATATCTTTGGGAGTCACTAAATTTCTGCCAACTCCAATGGCAACATCGTTGTCCAGGAGTATTGAGTCAGTTACTGTCACAGGCCCCCGTGAGGAGCCAAAGTAGGGCATCCATACTGGTGCTACTGCTTGGCCTCGTGTCTGAGTCGGTGGAGCTAGGTTGAGATCTAACGAAAAGGGGTAGGAAGAAGCCATTTGATTTCTCACTTTTTTTTTTTTTTTTTTTTCTTGCTTCTTTTCTCTTTTGTGTTTCTGAGTTTGTGTGTTTTTTGTTTTTTGTTTTTTTCCCTTCTTTTTCCTTCTTATAGATGTAGTCTTTGACAAACAAACCCTAGCCGTTGCAGCGTCTAAGCGTTTTCTGAATATCCAGCGTTCCTCGAGTCCCACAACCTTCTCACTTTCCAACCGTTTCCAACACATTTGTCACGACTTGCTTTGTCTGAACGGACGCGTTCAGCAAAGTTGTCGCGCCTTTCCATGAGCCCGTAATTTTCGCTTGTGGATCTGCGGCGCCTCTATGCGTCGACACGTGGCTCCTGCTTTCTGCCCGTGACTATCCATGAAACGACATCAGGGACCACATTCCCTCTTTTTAGAAATCCCGCTTTGCGCTCATAATTCACGTTTTATCTTTTTAAGAAAAAAATTAAATTTAAACGTGTGGGCTTCAGATTTCATGTTGGGTCGGGTTTTACCGTTGTTGGGTTAATTTCATTTTGGGTTGGGCTTTCAATTGTTTGGGTTTCAGTTTGTGTAAGACTATCTGTTAGGGCTTACTGTTTTGAGTGTTTTATTGTTTCGTGTTTTTTTATTTATTTATTTTATTTTATTTTATTTGATTGTTTGTTTTGTAATTTTTATTTTGTAATTGTTTTATTTTATTTTTGTATGTTTTGTGATTTTTATTTGCTTTAATACCCTTCATTTGTTGTTATGACATTGGTTGTGGCTAATTTTTAAACATTGAGGACAATGTTCATTTCTAGGTTTGGGGGTATTGGAGTTTAGCAAGTAAATTTGGTTTTTCTTAAAATTAAAAAAAATAATAATTGAAAAAAAAAATTATTTATTTTTTTGCTTGTTTTTATTTTAAATATTGTTTTGTTTTGTTTTTGTTTTGAGTCACTTTCTGAACACTTATGATGAGATAGTGATAAATGTTTGCATGACTTAAATAAAAATTGGATTTCATTTTATTTTAGTGTTTTTTTTTCTTTATTAAAAAATAAAAAAAATTTGGCATTGTTCTAGCATGATATGTTTGAAACCTTCTTTACACTTGCCATTTGTTTCATAATTTTCCAATTAAAGGATTTGCATGACCCAAAGAATTGTATCAAGCACAAATTAGACTTATATAACCATATAAAGTGAGCTTTTGAGCCTTGTACTTCAATTCATGAGTGTTATATACATACTCTTATTTTCTTGTCATCAAAGTTGTTGTTTGATCTCATTATTTATTGATTTGGTTGAACACTTAAAAGTCATTCATTCTTATGCAATTTGACTTCACGACATTTAAGAAGTGATATTAAGGCCCTCTTTGGATCGTTTGTGCCTTTCAAGCTAACCTTATGCATGCTTAAGCATGATTTTCCATTGTTAACCATTTTGAGCCTACATGTAAACCTTTTCTTTCATTTAACCAATTATATTTCCTCGCCTTAGCCTGAAAAACAAATATTTACCTTTCTAAGGAACTCATGAGCTTTAATTGGGATGTGTTTTTCATACTAAGTTTGGGAATTTCGAAGAAAAAAAAAAATCACACAATTGGTGAAAGAAAAGAGAAAAGTTGTGATTAAGTGGTGGTTGAATGAAATTTCATTTTTGGGCCTTCAAAATAAATTGGTGGTTGTTCAGGAAAGGAGTATCAATCAATGTAAATGAAGGTATAAGGAGTTTTGATCATGTAAAAGAAAAAATCTAATCGTGATGATTCGAAGTCTTGTAAACAATTATTTTATGCTCTTACATTGCGAGTTCCTTGGACTTTGTATTATCCATACCTTTCATTTCTTACTCACCTTACTCCCTTGGCCCAATTACAACCTTTACTAAAGACCTAAATTGATCTTAAATGTCATGTGGTTGAATTGCATTCATTTTCTGCTTTTAAGTGTTTGGCATCCTTCTTGAGATCATATTAATGCAAGTTCTTCATCTTTCTATTTTGAGTTAAGTCTTTATGGTTTAACTCTAATCTCATGTTTATAACTGAGTGTTGCATTATAGCCCTCTTCTGAGTGATTCATTTGTGAGAGGACAACTTTGGTGAGATTTGAAGTTGAACTTGTGCTTTGTATGATTTTTGAAATTGTGTGAAAACTAAGATTGGGGAATTTGTTGCATTTGGCTATCACACTACTACACTTTGAGCATATTATGTTTTGAACTTTGCCGCTTTGTGAATAATGTCTAAAATTGAGTTTTTATTGTTAAAAACTTTTGAGTCATGTGCATGAGTCATTTCTCTTCAGAAAATGTTCGGGAAGATTGTTTTGAGTCTTACTTTTGTTTTGTTTTTATTTATTTATTTTATTTATTTATTTTTTTGGTTTTTGGTTTTATTTTTGTTTGTATAATTATTTTTATTTTTATTTTGCTTAAGGACTAACAAATCTAATAAGTTTTCTAACCATTTTGTTTTGTAGAGTTAGAAAAACATTTGTGGGTATCGTATCTGTTAAACCCTCAGGAGACACAACTCCTCCTATTAGGGATGCCTAGAGGTTTAAAGGCTTGTTGCATATGCTAAATGCAATCGAGTTACCTACGAAAGTGGTTTAATTAACTTCTTGTTTGTTTTTATCTTTGTTTTCCTTTTGTTTTGCTCGAGGACTAGCAAACTCTAGGTTTGGGGGTATTTGATCGGTGCATAAATTACATATCATTTTGTACCCTTTTAACTTATGATTTGGTTATGTTTTTGAGTTAAACTTGTGCTTTTAATCCTTTTTGTGTTTATCTTTCAGTTCATTGAGCTTTAGGTAATAATGATGGCTTTAGAGAGCATAATTCATGCAATTCAAGCATGTTAAGGCCTAATTTGGATGAATGGATGAAGAGCTTAAAGACAAACTCATTTTGGCTACAGCCCCCTGCCAGTCCAGTTCCGTAGGTCATATTGCAAGCATTGTTTCAACAACCTACATAGCTCGAATGAGGCCACATTCTTCATGAAAGTTGTTCCAATTGGTGTTTACTATAACATATCCAAATTTCAGCCCCATTGGATAAATCTGGAGTCCGTTACCTAGCAAACACAGAACCATGCTCAGGATGGATCTTATCAGCGCGGAAAATGAGTTAGCAATTTGTTTCGGCCTTAACTTCTTCCTCCGACCTTGGATTGGCCCAAATAACATATGGCTGGAAAGAAGACATTCTGAACTTCAATTTAGAGTGCTTAAAGTCCTAATTTGATTAAGCGAAGCCCAAGTTGTAAGCCCTTGAAGTTGCTGGTCATGCTGACCTCAGCATGTGCTGGTTGGATGCTTGGTCATGGTGAGCTAGGTATGAGCTATCATTTCTGGTTGGAAGCTTGGTCATGGTGACATGAAGATGAGCTAGGGCTGCTGGTGGGATTTAGTGGTGAAGTGCATCAACCAATTCAAGATTTTCTAATACAAGTGCATCACCCATTTCAGATTTTCTAATACAAGTGCATCAACCATTTCAGATTTTATAATTCAAGTGTTGTATGCATTAGTCTTATTGAATTCTGATTTTCACTTCCCCTAGGCCTATAAATAGGGAAGTTCTCTAAGCTTGTAACAACACCCCAAGGGGGGGAGCTCTCAAGCACTTCTCTAGAGCTCCCTTCCCTTATCTCCCTCAAATTCTCTTAATTTCCCTTTGTAGTTCTCAATTGTTGTAATATGATCCTTTTACTAAATCTTCAAACACTTCCCAAACACTTCTCTATTCTCTTCCAAGCATTCTCCAATTCCTCAAACACATGTCTCTTCCCTTCCAAAGTTCTCAAAGTTCTCCAATTTTCCAAACACTCTCTCTTCCAAAATCCACAAAGTTCCCAAACACAATTCCCATTCTCTTCCAAATTCCCCATGTTCTCAAACACTTCTCCCATTCCTTCATCAAATTCTCTAAACTTCTCAAACACCCTTCTCTCCCTTCCCTAAGTTCTCAAATTCTCCAAGTTCATAAACATTCTCCAAACTTCTCAAACACTTTCTCCTCCCGTCTCTACGTTCTCAAATTTTCCAAGTTTCCAAAATCCACAAAGTTCCCAAACACCACTTTCCTTTCTTCTCCAAAAAGCCTACATATTCTCAAACACTCTCCAAACACTTCTCCCATTCCTTCATCAAATTCTCAATGTTCCCAAACACTCCTCCCTTCTCTTTCTCAAACACATCTCTCCTCTCTTCCAAAAGTCTCCAAATCTCTCAAACACATGTCTCAACCTTTCCAAAATCCTCAAAGCTCTCAAACACATGTTCTTCCAAAATCCTCCAAGTTCTCAATACTTTCTTCTCCCTCTCAAAGTTCTCAACACCCCAAGGGGGGGAGCTCTCAAACACTTCTCTAGAGCTCCCTTCCCTTCTCTCCCTCAAATTCTCTTAATTTTGCTTTCTAGTTCTCAATTCTAGCTTTCCTTTTGCTTCTTAGTTGTAATTTATTTTTCTTTGTAATGTAAATTCTTTTCTTAAGTTTTCAAGTTGAATTAGTTTCCAAGTTTCAATTATGGTTTTTGTTCTTATTCATTATGCTTATAAGTTAATATGCTAGTTTGAATGATTGATCACCATTTAGGCTTGCATGTTAGCTATCTTGGTTTGAATTAAGAGTATACACCATGCTTTAATTCGAATTGAACTATGAATAGGAAGAGTATGTATGGACATTCGACAACAGGGATTAGATACATGCTTGGTTGTTTAAATTGTTCTTCTATGCTTAATGGGTTCCTAATGCTTAATTTTAGGTTAGACAACAAATGATCAAATTAGGGAATTAGGAACACAAGGTTATGACCACACACCATGGCTTAATCATACTTTAGCTAGAATCAATCCATTAATCTAATTGAACTTGGGAACTTATTTGCTTGAGTTATTTCCTTTTTTCTTGTTGTATTTATTTCCTTTCTTTTTCATTTTTGTTTTGTGTAGGGAAAATGAATTGAATCATTCAATCACCAATCCTCGTGGGATCGACCTCGCACTTACATACGCTATACTACCGAACGGCTCGTGCACTTGCGAGTATCACAAGTGGTTGTGGCGGACTTGCAGAAGCGGCTCTACTGTGCCAATCAGCACGTGGAAGCACTGCAAAGAAAAAATGAGGACCATGTGGAGCTGCTGCAGATTCTACAAGTGCGAGAAAATAGAGGCAAGCCATGATGATGAAGAAGATGAAGAATATTTCTTTTTTTTTTTTTTTTTTTTTTTTTTTTTTTTTTTTTTTTTTTTTATAGTTAAACTTGATTGTTTGTTTTGTAATTTTTATTTTGTAATTGTTTTATTTTATTTTTGTATGTTTTGTGATTTTTATTTGCTTTAATACCCTTCATTTGTTGTTATGACATTGTTTGTGGCTAATTTTTAAACATTGAGGACAATGTTCATTTCTTGGTTTGGGGGTATTGGAGTTTAGCAAGTAAATTTGGTTTTTCTTAAAATTAAAAAAAAAAATTTTAAAAAATAATAATTGAAAAAAAAAAAAATTTTTTGCTTGTTTTTATTTTAAGTATTGTTTTGTTTTGTTTTTGTTTTGAGTCACTTTCCGAACACTTATGATGAGATAGTGATAAATGTTTGCATGACTTAAATGAAAATTGGATTTCATTTTATTTTAGTGTTTTTTTTATTTATTAAAAAAAAATTAAAAAAAAAAATTGGCATTGTTCTATCATGATATGTTCGAAACCTTTGCACTTGCCATTTGTTTCATAATTTTCCATTTAAAGGATTTGCATGACCCAAAGAATTGTATCAAGCACAAATTAGACTTATATAACCATATAAAGTGAGCTTTTGAGCCTTGTACTTCATTTCATGAGTGTTATATACATACTCTTATTTTCTTGTCATCTAAGTTGTTGTTTGATCTCATTATTTATTGATTTGGTTGAACACTTAAAAGTCATTCATTCTTGTGCAATTTGACTTCATGACATTTAAAGAAATGATATTAAGGCCCTCTTTGGATCGTTTGTACCTTTCAAGCTAACCTTATGCATGCTTAAGCATGATTTTCCATTGTTAACCATTTTGAGCCTACATGTAAACCTTTTCTTTCATTTTACCAATTATATTTCCCCGCCTTAGCCCGAAAAACAAGAATTTACCTTTCTAAGGGACTCATGAGCTCTAATTCGGATGTGTTTTTCATGCTAAGTTTGGGAAGGGATATTACATAAAGAAAAAAAAAAATTCACTCAATTGGTGAAAGAAAAGAAAAGAAAAGAGAAAAATTGTGATTAAGTGGTAGTTGAATGAAATTTCATTTTTGGGTTTCATTTTTGGGCCTTCTAAATAAATTGGTGTTTGTTCAATTCAAGGAAAGGAGTATGAATAATTGTAAATGAAGGTATAAGGAGTTTTGATCGTGTAAAAGAAAAAATCTAATCGTGATGATTCGAAGTCTTGTAAACAATTGTTTTATGCTCTTATATTTTGAGTTTCTTGGACTTTGTTTTATCCATACCCTTCATTTCTTACTCACCTTACACCCTTGGCCCCATTACAACCTATGTTAAAGACCTAAATTGATCTTAAATGTCATGTGGTTGAATTGCATTCATTTTTCTACTTTTAAGTGCTTGGCATCCTTCTTGAGATCATATTAATGCAAGTTCTTCATCTTTCTATTTCGAGTTAAGTCTTTATGGTTTAACTCTAATCTCATGTTTATAACTGAGTGTTGCATTATAGCCCTCTTCCGAGTGATTCATTTGTGAGAGGACAACTTTGGTGAGATTTGAAGTTGAACTTGTGCTTTGTATGATTTTTGAAATTGTGTGAAAACTAAGATTGGGGAATTTGTTGCATTTGGCTATCACACTACCACACTTTGAGCATATTATGTTTTGAACTTTGCCGCTTTGTGAATAATGTTTGAAATTGAGCTTTTATTGTTAAAACTTTTGAGTCATGTGCATGAGTCATTTCTCTTCAGAAAATGTTCGGAAAGATTGTTTTGAGTTCTTTTTATTTTTGTAATTTTTTTTTGTTTTGTTTTGTTTTGTTTTTGTTAATGTAATTATTATTATTATTTTTTTTATTTTTATTTTTTTGTTGTTTTTTATTTTGCTTAAGGACTAACAATCTTTTAAGTTTTCTAATTACCTTGTTTTACTGAGTCAGTAAAACGTTTGTGGGTATCGTATCTGTTAAACCCTCAGGAGACACAACTCCTCCTACTAGGGATGCCTAGAGGTTTAAAGGCTTGTTGCATATGCTCAATGCAATCGAGTTACCTACGAAAGTGGTCTAGTTAACTTCTTGTTTGTTTTTATCTTTGTTTTCCTTTTGTTTTGCTCGAGGACTAGCAAAATCTAGGTTTGGGGGTATTTGATCGGTGCATATTTACATATCATTTTGTACCCTTCTAGCTTATGATTTGGTTATGTTTTTGAGTTAAACTTGTGCTTTTAATCCTTTTTGTGTTTATCTTTCAGTTCATTGAGCTTTAGGTAATAATGAGGGCTTTGGATAGTAAATGATGCAATCCATGCATGTTAGGGCCTAATTTGGATGAATGGATGAAGAGCTTAAAGACAAACTCAATTTTGGCTACAGTCCCCTGCCAGCTCAATTTCGTAGGTCATATTGCAAGCTTTGTTTCAGCAACCTACATAGCTCGGATGAGGCCACATTCTTCATGAAAGTTGTTCCAATGGGTGTATACTATAACATATCCGAAATTCAGCCCCATTGGATAATTGTGGAGTCTGTTACCTAGCAAACACAGAGCCATGCTCAGGATGGATTTTATCAGCGCGCAAAATGAGTTAGCAATTTGTTTTGGCCTTAACTTCCTCCTCCGACCTTGGATTGGCCCAAATGATATATGGCTGGAAAGAAGACATTCTGAACTTCAAGTTTGAGTGCTTAAAGTCTTAATTCGCTTAAGGGAAGCCCAATTCGTAAGCCCTTGAAGTTGCTGGTCATGCTGACCTCAGGATGAGCTATTATTTCTGGTTGGAAGCTTGGTCATGGTGACATGAAGATGAGCTAGGGCTGCTGGTGGGATTTATTAGTGAAGTGCATCAACAATTTCAGATTTTATAATGCAAGTGTTGTATGCATTAGTGAAGTGCATCAACCATTTCAGATTTTATAAAACAAGTGTTGTATGCATTAGCCATACTTAATTCAGATTTTCAGCTTCCTTAGGCCTATATATAGTGAGGTTTCCCAAGCTTGTAAACACACCCCAAGGGGGGGAGCTCTCAAACACTTCTCTAGAGCTCCCTTCCCTTCTCTCCCTCAAATTCTCTTAGTTTTCCTTTCTAGTTCTCAATTCTAGCTTTCTTTAATGTTTTCTTAGTTGTAATTTATTTTTCTTGTAATGTACATTCTTTCTTCTTGTTTTGTTTCTTTTGTTTTTATTTATGTTTTGTGTAGGAAAACTAAATTGGATCATTCAATCACCAATCCCTGTGGAATCGACCTCGCACTTACATATGCTATACTACCAACGGTTCGTGCACTTGCGAGTATCACAAGTTGAGGATGCAGCTTAATCCATTTTGGTGGAGCTAAATCTACGCAACAATACACAACTACCACCAGGCTCTATCCTGACATGGGACGACATGCAAAAAGCATTTTTGGCACAGTTTGTCAGTTCAAAGAAGAAGGTCTCGATCATGGACCTAGCTCAAACTATCCAAAAGCCAGGGGAAAATGCCAATGACTTCATAATGAGATGGAGGAGCCTCAATCTCCAATGCCCGGAAAAAATTACCAAGCAATCAGCAGTGCAAATGTGCTATAACAACCTCATACCAGACATTGCAAATTTTGTTGCCACTGCCGAACCCCAATCATTTGATGCTTTGGTGTCAAAGGCGAGCAATGTGGAAAGACAAATTGCACGCCAAAAGTCCGCGACCCAGAAAATTCAATCTGGGGAAAAGAAAAACGACAAGAAGTCTACGAAGGGAGAGTCATTGGTCACTTTTGTCAAGCCAGAAAAGAAAAATGACAAAGGCCAAAGCAAAGACCCACCCAAAAGGCTCACGCTTAAAGAGCGTAAAGAGGTCAAATATTCTTTCGATGATGATGATGTAGAAGAAATCTTTGACCAAATTCTGGCCTCCAATACTATTACCCTACCAGAATCAAAGTGTCCTACTGAGGCCAACAAGACAAATGACCCCAAGTATTGTCGGTATCACCGCCTCGTTAGTCATACACTTAAAGATTGTTATATCTTAAAGGATAAAATCCAAGAGCTCCTTAACAGTGGTGGTTTGGTGATAGACTCTTCTGCCTGACATCAATCAGCTGCAACGAATATGATTGAGGAAAAGCTCACACTCATTGTTGCATTGCAAGAGAAAGCGAAATTTGCAGCCATTAACAGTGAGGCACATACCTATCTAAATATGCCACGGTCTACTGATCTTCAAATTCCTTCTCTTCATGAGCTCATGACTGCACCCAGTCTAGAGATATAGGAAGATTCTTCGGTCGACGAATCTACTGAGGGGTGGAAGACATTTGTTAAAAGAGCCAAGCACATGGCCAAACATTTCCCGCCCAATCACGGATTTATTACTCGTCCTGGAGTCAAGATTCGAGGCATGCCGTCCTTGAAAAATAAGAGGAGGAAGAAAAGGGTGCAAAAGAAAGTTCAAATCCCTCAATAAGAGGAATATGAGCAACCTGCAAGGGTCCCTGTCACACTCACCGAGTTTTTGCCAGTTGAGTTCTTCTCGAGTGAATCCGAAGTTGACGAAGAAATCATTCAATGCAATATGGTTTTTGTGGAGGAATATGAGGTTGACACAGAGGTTGATGAGATTAACCTCCGCTCCGGTCGAAGCATCCCATCTACTGATAAAGCACAACAAAATGAGGAAACTGTTTCTTCTAAAGCCGAGAAGAAGTCACAGCCAAAAGAGATTAAGGTCTCCTCGTCGGAAAAAACTGTTGCAGGGGAAGTTCCGCCGTCTTCCTCAAAAGAAAAAGACCCTAAGCCCGATACCGGTAAAACAAAGGAGTCATCACAATCACATGCGCTTAAGTATGATATTTTGACTCATCTTAAGCGTATTCCCGCTCCTTTAAGCGTCTATGACGCTTTACAAATGTCGAGATAGCTTAGGGAAGCACTTGTAATGGCTTTGATGAGCCCGGATTTGTACAAGTCATGTTTCAAATCAACTGATGTTCACACAACTGAAACCCCAAAGTTTTGTGCATCGTGTCTGGCAGCAATTACTTTTGGTGAATATGACCTTTTACTTGGGTCCAAATTCCATAACCGACCTCTTTACGTCACAGGCGAAGTTGGAGGCACGACCATTAATCGAATCTTGTTAGATTGTGGTTCGTCCGTGAATCTTATCCCATTAAAGACACTCCATGCTATAGGGATGAGTGCCCGACAATTGTCTCCCTCTATGCTCACTATTTAAGGGTTCAACCAACAGGGGCAAAAAGCCATGGGCTCTATTGCACTGCAAATGGAAATAGGGGACCTATATTCATACAACGTCTTGCTAGGACGCCCGTGGCTGCATACATATGGCGTAGTCCCATCTACACTTCACCAGTGCTTCAAATACTTGGTGGATGGGGAGGTCAAGAGTGTTTCAGCTGACATGGACCCGTTCAGAGGCGAAGAGGTAAATTACTTTGATGCAAAGTTTTACGGTTCACCTAGTCTCTCATTCACACAACCATTAAAGGTTGATAAGGAGAAAAGGGCGACTGCCGAAGTAGGAAAATCACAAAAGGCAGAAGCACCTGAACCTTCAAGAGTAATTCGAGTGAAGCTATCACCTCGTGGTGCGTCATCCTCAAAAGTTGAAGAAGTCCCGACTGCAAAGGCTCCCAAGCCAAAGATAATTTTCAAGACTTCAAAAAAGAAGCCTAGTGAAAAGGAAACAGGCTCCTTGAAACAAACGATGGAGTCACTGATGACAACAAGTTACACTCGTCCTCTTCGAAAGATCAATCAGTCTATCCCAGGGGGTACTCTGGTCATTTCGACTACTTTTGGCAAAAACAATGGCCCGAGTCAACGAGTAGTTGTCCACAAAAAGTCATCATTGCCAGAGACAACGTCTGCTCCGTTCAAGATAAAGCTCAAAGGCCGTAAGGCAAAGAAAAGCGATGCTGGCCTCACAGTTCAAAATGAGAGTGGCGTACTCAAAGTGACTCTTCGAGGGCCACAGCCAGAAGCTTCCGAGCTCGAAGTGCTCACTAATATGGAACAAGCTATGTTTAGAGAAGATGAGATGAATTCAATGCCGCTTCGCATTTGTGTTCAAACGCCTAGGGCGTAAACAACCACACCGCATCTCAGTCTTTCAACGCTTGGAAAACCCTTCCAAATCTCAAAAAGAGAAAGTCCATAAAAGGAAATGGAGGGTTAAGAGTCAAGAGAAAGCTGTGATTAAAACAGTCAAAAAGGTGAAAATAAATGACGACCTTGAGCAGGTCAATTGCACCTCTTTTGAAGAAACAGTGGACCAAGATGATAATCCTCAAGACACCGAGGAATTCATTGACATAGTCCAGCCAGCTCCACCACAAATGGAGGAGGGAGGTCAAGCCACGATTGATAATCTCCAAGAAATTAATCTTGGTACAGCTGACAGCCCAAAACCAATCTTTGTTAGTGCTTCGCTGACACCGCAAGAATTAGAAGAATACACACAACTTTTGCAAGAATATCGAGATGTATTTGCATGGAGTTATCAAGACATGTCAGGTTTGGACCCAAAGGTTGCAGTTCACAAACTTGGGATACCTGATGAGACTCGATGGGTGAAACAAGCGCCACATCACTTTCGGCGAGAGCTAACAATCCAAATAGAAATTGAGATTGACAAGCTTATTGCTGCCGGTTTTATCCGAGAGGTTCAATATCCCACTTGGTTGTCCAATATTGTTCCAGTCCTCAAAAAAACTGGGGCACTACGTATATGTGTGGACTATAGAGACGTAAATGATGCGTGTCCAAAAGATGAGTTTCCGCTCCCAATTACAGAATTATTGGTAGACGCCACAACTGGTTTCGGTGCTCTATCTTTCATGGATGGATTCTCAGGTTACAACCAAATAAAAATGGCTGCAGAGGATCAAGAAAAAACTGCCTTCCGTACTCCAAAAGGAATATATTGCTACACTGTGATGCCTTTTGGGTTGAAAAATGCAGGGGCAACTTACCAAAGAGCCATGACGACAATCTTCAACGACATGCTTTACAATACCATCGAGTGCTACGTTGATGATTTGGTTGTTAAAACCAGAAAAAGAGAACATCATTTGAGTGACTTAAAACGAGTTTTTGATAGACTCCGAAAGCACCAGTTGAAAATGAATCCCTTAAAATGTGCATTTGGGGTAACTTCAGGCAAATTCCTTGGCTTTGTCGTTCGACATCGAGGAATTGAAATTGATCCCTAAAAAATTAAGGCAATCTGTGAAATGCCTCCCCCTCGAAATTTAAGGGAGTTGCGAGGGCTACAAGGGAGACTAGCCTATATACGACGGTTCATTTCAATTCTCTCTGGAAGGTGTCAACCATTCTCGAGGCTCATGGAGAAGGACGTTCCGTTCGTATGGGATCAAGCATGTCAAAATGCTTTGGAAAGCATTAAACAATATCTGTTGAATCCGCCCGTTCTAATGGCACCAATTAAAGGTAAACCTTTAATCTTGTATATTGCGGCATTAGAACGCTCGTTAGGGGCACTGCTCGCCCAACACAATGAGGATGGAAAAAAAAAATGCGCTGTATTACTTGAGTAGAACACTCGTGGGGGAAGAACAAAATTACACCCCCATCGAAAAGGTTTGCCTTGCATTGGTGTTTGCTGTCCAAAAATTATGACACTACATCCTCGCTCATAAAGTCATTTTGATTTCCAAGGTAGACCCACTTCGATATCTAATGTCCAAGCCTGTGCTCTCTGGGCGAATAGCCAAGTGGTCACTCCTCCTCTCTGAGTTTGAGATAAAATTTGTGCCACAAAAAGCAATCAAAGGGCAAGCTCTTGCTGATTTCTTGGCCGCACATCCTACGCCTGATAATATGGAGTTACCTGCTGATTTGCCCGATGAAGAGGTGTTCACAACAGAAGCACTCACATGGCAATTTTATTTTGATGGGGCAGCAAGAAGAAATGGAGCTGGCGCAGGATTAGTGTTCATCACGCCATCTGGGGGCTTAATCCCATACTCATTCTCTCTACTAGCCTTGTGTTCGAATAATGTGGCAGAATATGAGGCACTCATCATCTCATCATTGGCCTTGAAATTGCTCTCGAGATGCATATTGATTGCTTGCAAGCATATGGTGATTCACAGTTAGTCGTCAGACAATTGAATGGCCAATACGCAGTCAGAAATGCTACTCTCATCCCATACCATGAAAGGGCGAAATATCTCATGTCACAATTTCAAGACATTCATATCAGTCACATCCCGAGGTTAGAAAATGATAAAGCTGATGCACTAGCTAATTTGGTTGCATCGTTAACGCTACCTGACGAAAGGGACATCCAAATCACTATTGGGGAACGTTATTTACTAGCCCCAATTATAGAGAGAATTGAAGAAGTCGTTGATTCAAACGTCATTATGGCTTCCGAATGTGAGGAAGAAACATATGATCTCGATTGGCGCCATCCCATAATCGAGTATATCCAACATGGCAAGTTGCCAAATGACTCAAGAAAAAAGGCTGAAATCCGACGCAGAGCCATCCGGTTTCTGTATTTAAACGACACCTTGTACAAACGGTCATTTGATGGTATGTTGTTAAGGTGTCTGTCGAAACAAGACGCAACTAAAGCCCTTCATGATACTCATGCTGGCACTTGTGGTGCTCATCAAGCCGGTCCAAAACTCTCAAATCAACTGAAGAGATTGGGTTATTACTGGCCAACAATGGTCCAAGACTCAATGAAATTTACAACCACATGTAAAGATTTCCAGTTGCATGGGGACTTTATACACCAGCCACCCCCAACAATTGCATCCAACAACTTTGTCTTGGCCATTTGAAGCTTGGGGATTGGATGTTATTGGCATGATAAAGCCTAAGTCATCACGTCAACATCAATACATCTTGGCCGCGACCGATTACTTCTCTAAATGGGCTGAAGCAATTCCTTTAAAGGAGGTACGAGCAGACAATGTTACAAACTTCATAAGGAATCACATCATCTACCGTTATGGGGTTCCATCGAAGATAATTTATGACAATGCATTGTATTTCAAGTGCAAGTCCATGACCAAGTTGTGCGAGAAGTACAAGTTTCAACACTCGTCTTCCGCGAGTTACAATCCGTCCTCAAACGGACAAGCTGAAGCTTTCAATAAGGTTTTGTGTAATATCCTAAAGAAGATGGTCTTAGGAAATAAAAGAGACTGGCATGATCGTCTTCCCGAAGCATTATGGGCCTATAGGACGACCATACGCAACTCAACAAGATGTACATCATACAATCTGGTGTTTGGCTCCGTGGCCGTTCTACCGTTGGAAGTCCAATTGTCATCGTTAAGGGTAGCTTAACAGCTAACAAACCCCGACGAAAACACAAATGTGAGACTGGCAGAATTGGAAGCTCTAGACGAGAAAAGACTGGCAGCTCAACAAAGGCTCGAAATATACCAAGCTCAGGTTGCAGGGGCATTCAACAAGAAAGTTAAGTTCAGATCTTTTTCAATTGGAGATTTTGTTTTAACTGTCCGAAGACCCTTTGTCATTACCAGGAAAATGCATGGTAAGTTTGAGCCCAAGTGGGAGGGGCCCTACGTCATTACTAAGGTTTTCTCCAAGGGTGCTTACAAGTTGTCAAACTCCGAAGGCAAGTGCATATATTCTTGTGTGAATGGGAAATTTGTCAAGAAGTTTTATGCCTGATGTTAAAAAATGCTTGTTGGGCTGAAAACCCGAAAGGGCGGTCTAAGCAAAAATTAGAGCACCCAAAAAAAAAAAAAAGCTTTGTGGGTTGAAAAAGGGCGGCCCAAGCAAAGAACTACGGGTGACTTGATCCCTCAAAAGGGGTACGTAGGCAGTCTAGTCCCTCAAAAGCTAGATTCAGTCACAAGACCCAAAATCCCCCTTCATTATCTCAATTCAAGGAGGGTGAACTACGTTCGGCTTGATCCCTTCACAGGGTACGTAGGCAAGCTAGCCCAAAAGCTAGGTGCAACCATAAATTATCATAAATTCATTTTTTTCACCGATGGTATTAGCACGTGGTTAAACTGCTGTATACTATCCAAGAACTCCAACTTCACATGAGTATAAACTGTGAAATAGGAAAGCAAAATCCTGCAAAATCTTTATTCTGAAAATTGTTCTTGGTGAAAAAAAAAAAAAACATTACATGAGCAAAGAATACTGAAACAAAGGCCTACAAGAACGCTTATTGAAAGGAAAAAGCATGCTAAACAAAAAAATAATAATAATAGGTTCATCTTCTAGAGCTCGCTACAAGAAGAAAACAGGGCATTGATCAGACGATGGATCTCTTGCTCTTGAACCTTCATTGACCGTCGAGTGCTCCCGATATGGGGAAGTAGATCTTCTTTAGCATTAATTCTGGATTGTTGAAGCTGTATCGCTTGTTCATTCTGATGCTCCAAAGAAATCTCCAAGTTCATCTTTTGCATACTAAGGAAGGTTTTCTTAGTTTCATGCTCTTCCCGCATTAGACGAACTCTCTCTTCTGCTTCCCTGATGGTAGCTTCCTTGACATCTAAGTCTTCAATCTCTTTAGCAACCTCTGTAAGTTCTGTCTCAAGAGCCAGCTTGGTGTTTAAACATTCCTCGTGCCGACGAATCAAATCGTGAATCACATCAACATTCACATCTCCTAAGGCTTCAATATAAGCACTACTCTCGGAATGTCGCCTGGCAAGCTCAAAAATCCAGTCCACAAGTTGGGCAAACTGCTTGAATGCAGTTTCACCATGCCCAAGAATGTCAACGGTTGACCCCAAAAGTCGATGGGCTTGGATGATCTCGGAACGGTGCATATGAAGTTGAACAGGTGTCTCTGAGGAGTAAAGTCGGCTGAAGATACCTTCAATTTCTCTACTGATAAACTCCCGCCTACTCTAGTTCACTCCATTCCCAAGGATCTGACAAACAAAATTCTCTACTGAAACCAAATTTTGGAGGGGTCGCACAACTGCTATGGGCCCTACACCTTCAGGAAATGGGTCATCGGCTGGGCTATTCTGAGCTTGTTGAGATTCAGATTCTTCAGTTAGGGGGTTTGTCCCGTTGTCGCCCAAGTTGGAGTTACCACCCTCATGAAAAATGCTTTCCTCTTCACTGGAAGAAATGGGCTCAAAAGCTGGGATATCTGTATTAACAGGCTCCATTTCGCGAAGGGCGGTAGTATCATCAAACCTCATTTCCACTTGCACCGGATTGGAACTCTCTTCTTCGAGTACATGGATAGAGCTTCCAACCTCAACCTTGCTGTGATTATCATGACGTGCTTGTTTGAGATGTGAGTCTTGATTAATCCTGGGAGGGTGGGACATCGTGTGGTTAATCCCAGAAAAGTGTTGCCCTTTAACATTACGAATCCTCTTCTTATATCCTCTGCTCGAAGAAACACCATGAGGGGGTGAAGATGAATTGAAGCCTCTTTTGCTCATGCCTGTCGAGATACTTTTCAAATTATCAGTCACAAAGACGCGGTCCTTCCTTGGGACGTGCCTGTCTACCACTGAGAAAATTTTTGACACAGAAAAGCCCATGTAAGGTGCACATGCAATCATCCACCATCTACAATACCACCAAGAGCATTCTCCAATGCGGGTGGAGCATGGAATATAGAAGCGCGGCGTGGTATCTTTGCGTAGAAGGACCGCTTGGGCTCTCGCCAACTTCTCAATCCCACACCGTTGCCTCTCACAGACACTAAATAGAAGCTTGTTTGCAGGAACTCCTTGATCAAAGCCAAACTGACGAGCAAACCTGTTTGGGTAGTAAGGCTCCAACCAAAGATCGCCACCTACCCTTACAAGAAGCAGTGCAGAGCGTATGCAAATCAAGAACTCAAAGGCATCATCTGCAAGACTCTCCATGTCTAAAAGGATGCAGTCTTCATGTGCAAGGAAGACGCTGGGGCGATAAACCATAAACTCACTCTTGAAGATGATTCTAGCTTGATTGGAGCTGACATATTTGGCTTCAATCTAACTATACCTCGCTAAAAAAGGGTAATGTGCTGGAAAGTCATTATCACATTGACGATCGATTAGATCAGGAAAATGCTCCCCTAACCATCCAATCACATAATGAATGGGAAGATATGCATTAGCTAAGCCAGGACCTCTACGATGTGTGGCAACCGTACCAAGGGCATGATAAATAAGTCCCAACACTGCTGGAGCAAGTGAAACTCTGAACCCTTGCGCCATCAAACTTGCCATATAGAAACATTCTGGCCTTATAGTATTATCAAGGGGCAAGACAAAACGGCTAAGCCAAAAGGCTAGGAAAGCAGCCAACTGTCCTTCTCGTGAAATGTTCAAGGGAAGTTTGAAGTCTTCGGCTTTATGTTTGGGAATTATGTTATTGCTATTCCCAGCAGCACCATATATGGCTTCCCCATGAAAGAAATGCTCAATCCATTGGTCATGGAAAACTTGCCCTTTATTATGAAAAACGCATAGTTGAGCATGGATTCTCAAAAGTTCACCAACAGTTGAAGGATATAAGTCTTCACGGCATAATTCTTGGTTCAAGGGGACAAGTTCATCATATTGATAAGTCCATAAATATACTCATTTATGTACTCTCTTTACTTAGGTTTTGTAGAAGAATTAGACTTAAAAAGGGCTTATTACTTCACTTTTCTGATTTTCAGCTTTTCTGCGCTCTTAGAAGGTTTTTAAGGGAAAATCAACTTTTCGGAGGAATTTTAGTGCAAGGTCAATTGGAGATGAAAGCTAACACCTTGAAGTTGAATCTGTGATTTTTCCAGAATTTTCTACCGAGCCAATTGGTACAGTATTACAAGTAAAGTTAGCCCACGTGCAGACAGGACAGTTTCTTACATGTTACGTGAATATGAAGAAACGGAAGCCTTCCCGAATTTTCCAAGTTATGTGCTATATATGGTTGGAAAGATAAGACATTTATCTTTCTAAAATATATTTTTCCTGATTTTTCTAGAAGGCCGAAGATCCCCAAATCTTGTGACAATTGGGCTGAGCTGTATTTCCCTGTGGAGTTAGGAATTGTGATCTTTACTTTCCTATTTGGATTCCTTGTTTACCAAGACTTCTTGGACGACTTTTCAGTAAATTTTAGGGTTTAGGACTTTGATTTAAGTCATATAAAAGGCCAGCCAAGGCCCCATACAGAGGATTCACGTCCGAAGGAGATCAACCGCGCAAGAGGAAAAAGCTGCCAGCGAGTTCTTTCTTTTCCTTTCTTCTTTTAATTTTCAGTTCTTATGTATTTATTTTTGAGTTCATCCCAGAACATGAGTAACTAATTTCTTGTTAGTTAGGGCTTAATCTTGAAGCCCTAAACATGATTTCAATTCTATAAACAAGTTTGAATGGATTTTTCAGTTTCTACAAGCGGGATGATTTCGGTTTCTCGATGTTATGTGAATTCTGATATTTTGTTTCTTTGAGTAGCTAACTTTGAAGCATGTATCGGAATTACATTGTTGTAGAACATAGGTCAATTGCCATATTGAATGTGTTCTTGTTGGCAACGAATAATTGGGTTAAGAACTAGTTATGAGAAATCGATTCTTGAATTCCTAATAACAAATGCCATGTTTTAGGGTTTTTGTGACACTCATATTCTCTTTGATCTTAATGGATTCTTGATTGTTAATTTGAGTAAATGCCATACTGGATTTCAATTAAGAATACACGTATTGATGTAAATGCCATACACTTTACATACACTTAAGAGAGAATCATACAACTCGAGTCAAATGCCATGATCTTGTTGTGAGTGTCGTCATCATATGCTTGCTAGAAATTGATTATCTATTGTTGTTTATGGATTGATTGATTGTTTGGAGGTGGATAGTGAGTCCTAGCTATTGTTCTTGATTGATTTTAAACTAATTTCTCTTAAACTCTAATTTAAATTCTGTTTTGTTTTCTTTTATTTACAAAATCAAATCAAAACCCCCTTGGTGTTGGCGTGTGTGTGGAAGTCCTTGTGATTTCAATCTTTATATTGTTTTCGTGTTTAATTGTGTTCTAGTTTTCTTTGTGTGACATTGATAAACAAAAAAATCGTTATGAGGCTTGAGGCCTGTTGGAATAAAAAAAATCACAAAAAAAATTGAAACGTGGGATTGGACACCCACAATTCTGATACCCGTTTTTAGCCACATCTAGCAAGCAGTAAATTGAGGGTAGAGAGGTGGGGGTCTAAACTAATGAAAACTCTTAAGAGAGGTTAGTGGCTCCTATTTTTGGGGGAGTTGATTTTTCAGTTTCTTTGGCTTATAAAGAGGACAGCAGTAAAGAAATGGGGAAAGAGAAAAAAAGGGGAAGGAAACAACAGAAGAAGAAAACTGTTGCAGGAGAAAAATTACAAGAGCACAGACACAAGAGAATACTTTTGACAGGTATACTGCTTCTTTCAATTAGTTCTTGTTGGGTGGCAACCCTCAAATCATTTTCTTGGATGATGAATCCATATTGGGTGGCAACCCTCAAATCAAACTCTTGGATGATAAATCCATAATGGGTGGCAACCCCTAAATCATGAACAGCAAATCCATGAGAGGATTCCTGTTCAACAAAGCTCTGCCGAGCAAATGGAAATCCTCTGAAACAAAAATGGTGTTATAAGGGTTAATTCCAGAATGCACAGAAAAAACAAAAACAAAAAAAAAAGCGGCGTGAACTACCTTTTGGACTCTCTGGCCACTCCTCTCCATCTCTGTATGAGAAAGCCTTTACTTTTTTTTTTTTCTCTCTGAGTAAACTACATCAAAAAAAAAAAAAAAAAAAAAAAAAAAAAAGGAAGTTAGTCATGAAGAAAAGAACAGACAGAAAAAAAAAATGGAGATCTACAAGAAAAATGGTTGTTCACCACTTTGTGTTTAAAAAAAAAGATGAAACAGCCATGTTTTTCTTTTACTAGAGGAAAGCTGGGTGCATGCAATAAAAAAAAAAATAAACCAAGAGGAAAGTCAGCACGATTCGAGGGTCTGGCTTGATACTGCCTATAGCAGCAGCAAAACAAAATGGCCATCGGAAAGAAAAAGGTTGAAGACAGCACGTTGGTTTTCTATTGGGCTTGGTGTGGCAGGTTTGGTGTTGTAGATAACACCAACAAACAAAAGGAAAGAAACAGCAACCAAAAAAAATAAAGTGAAGAGGAAAAGTCAAAACAAAAAACAAAAAACACAAGAAACTTGGTATTGCAGAGGACAAAAAAGAGGAAAAAGACAAAAAAAAAGTTTGAAACCTATTGATATTTGCGTCAGTTTTTTCCTCTGGTTTTCTCCTTGTTTGCAAAGGTTCTGTGCTGATTATGATTTGATGTACTCTTTTGAAGACGGAAGAGATGCAGAAGAGATGCAATATTTGCGTTCAATTTGGACTGTTCTCAAGCACTTCAAATAAACATAGGAGTGCAAGGTCCGACTTACTTGGAAACGAACTCTACAAAGAGTTGGATAGTTATAAGGTTATATCAATTGGCTGCTTTACCATGGGCTCCTTGTTCGTGGGCTAACTATCAACAAATTTCAAAGACCCGAAATAGAAAAATGGGCTGTCAAAATAATTATCCATTAAATTTGCAAAGGCCCAAATTTCCTATCACATGGTTAGTGGATTAATTTAAAAAATCCTCATAGCCATATTGAGTCCAAATGCAAGTGTCAATTTTAGAAAATTAGTGGGTTAATCAAAATTGCTCATTATTTTTCTTGCACATTGACAAAAGGAAAAATGGTACAAAACCATCTAATTTTTCCCATGGGTCATCTACCCATGAAAATTCCAATGAGATTAAATTCAAATCTCTCAAACAGAAATTCTCAATTTGTGGGCCACACTTGCCCATTAATTTCCAATTTTTCTCATAGGTCATCTACCTATGAAAATCTTCAAAGTGTCTCAAAGACACAAATTCTAAATTATTAGGTCACACTTACCCATTAATTTCCAACTCAATTGGAACTACACCAGTTTGATCCCATCAAGGGTACGTAGGCAGTCTAACATCCCAATAGATGCAACTGCAACTCAATTGGAATTACTAGTTACATCAACCAAATTCCCACAAATCAAATATCTACCTCCATACAAATCTTTTTGGAACTACGCCGGTTTGATCCCATCAAGGGTACGTAGGCAATCTAGAGATTCAATCTAGATGCAACCATCCCAAACACAATTCCATATCGAATCCCTGGCTTAGTCAGCTAAATTCACTCAAACACTCCTCAATCAAATTCATTCAAATTCTTCCTTTTGCAATGAGTCATCTATTCAATACGAATTTTTGAACTACGTGTGGCTTGATTCCCGCAAGGGATACGTAGGCATCTTGAGGTTGGACTTGGGAGCAGCCGCAAAACCAAACACACACGTTCTGTTTCTTTATGATGGAATCAAAGGGTTTTCCCTTGAAGCAAGGGATTGTAATTAAGAGACTTGCGTCTCGAATAGGTCGAACCTAAAATAATAAAACCCCATTATATAATTAGTGGTGGTGAAATTATGTTGGGAGGTTCACATTTTTCTTCAACAAGGCCATTCAGAATATTTGTTCTGTGTGTGTAAATTTTATCTTGTGCATGCTGAACGTTTGGGGATTTTAAACTGTGACTTTGTTTACAGGTGAAAATTTGTTGGATTGAACCTTTTTCAGGGGAGACCCTGTCAGTTTTCTAGTAGAAGTCAAACCCTAAAGCAGTGTTTGGGATTAAGGCAAAAATGTTATTTTGGACATTTGTGTCGACACCTTTTATGTGTTGGACACGCACACGATTTGACACGGATTCCAAAGTGGAATTTGGGTCGGATCCTGTCAATTTAAGTTAACATAATTAAAAATAATAGGAAAAAGAAGAAGAAAATCAACCTAATCATCTTCATCTTGTTTTTGTTTTTTATTTTTTAATTCTTTTAGTTTCATATTTGTTAAGTTTTTGTAAGGGCTTTTTCGTTCCGGCAGCTACTTATGGGCCTAGGCTGCTGTAAAGAGCCAAATGTATGCAATTTCCCATTGAGTCTGAGTTCAAGGATCAGACCCTAAGAGTGCTTCGAAAGCATAGCTGAGCCTTAGGAAACACCTTGGTCTCCTTCACCAATGAAACTAACAATGGCTTATAGATAGATTCTTAGCTTGGCATGAGAAGCTTGTGGCATGGGAGCAAAGCAATCATGAGTTTAGCATTAAAGAGAGAGAGGGCTATGAGTTCCTATGAGAAACAGGGGTTCTAAGGAAAGGAGGAAGGGATTCTAAGAAGGTTTGTTGAAGAGAGAGAGAGATGGAGGGTATAATGGGTGTGTTGAGTAGTTTTCGGCAGCTTGATGAAAATTCTGTCAAGATTTGGAATAGCTTGTCAAAAGAGAAAATTGGAGGAGATGGAGGAATATGGCTCGAAATTGAAGGGTTCCAGGGGTGAGAGATGATGCTTGCTCTCTGAGTCTGGTTTACTTGCCTTCGATTGAGTTGTTTTCAATGGGTAGGAGACACCCCCTTTTATAGCCGCTGGAAGCTCCTCCTTCCCAAGAAACCCTAATGGCTTTTCTCCAATTTTGCTAAGTCTCCTCCTTCATTTCTCTTTTCTCCCCTTGACTCATCCTATTTTGTGAAATCCTTTTCTGTCCAAACACACAAAGACAAGGTTTTTGGGAGCTCTAAGGCTTTTCCCACAGTTGCTTCAGTGGTGATTTCCTATCTTTGGTTATCACCTCTCCTTCTTTCCTCCCTTATTTCATGGTAAGGTCTGGTAAATGAAGGAGATAGATAACTTTGGCTGGTCTGAAGTGTGTTTTGCTCAAGTATCCTTTGGTTTTTTGGATGTCTTGTGTTGGGATTTGTCTTTGGACATGTGCTAGAGCCTCCCAGCAACTTACAGACATAAACATTTTGGCTTTCATCGTGGTCCATGTTTCCAGCTAAGTGCTGGAGACTACAGATATTTTCTTTGGTTGCTTGGGCTTTCCTAAAGTGATGGGTTAGCTCGTTAAGGGAATGGGCTAATCTCTTTAGGTGATGGACTATTTTATCAAAATGATGGGCTAATTTCCCTAGAGTATTGGGCTGGTTTTTTCTAGAGTATTGGGCTTTTTCTCTCTTTTATGCTTACCCATATATTTGGGCTCAAGAAATGGGCTTGAGTTTTGGGGCTCCCAAGCAGCCCAAAACTTCCATTTCTTGGCTCATCAATGGGCCTCATGAAAGCTCGTTACCATCCATACTACAACCCACTTAGCAAGTCCCGGGCATTCGTGTGGCTTGGGCCCACTTAAGCTTGTAACGTGGCTAGGTGTAAAATAATAATTTCCCGCTTGGCATGGCATGGCATGTTGATTGGCGTGCTTGAATTTTATCGTCTTTGAAAAGAGGCATGATGTTTGACATGATAATTAGCATGGGCTCGTAGAGCTAGTGTATTTTATAGGCTCATCTCGATTCTTAGCATGACAGATTATTTATTTGGCATGGCACGTGGACTGTGGCTCGTGCGAGCGCGTGTGATGAATTTTTGCTTGCTTCAAGTCGGATATTTTCTTAATAAGGTGTTTTACTGGGTCGGGAATTTATTTGGGCCTGACCCTGGATTTTTTGGGCCTTAACAGTTTTTAATTATAATGACTTGACTTAACGGAAATTTTAACGGAGTTACACGTGGTGGTAAATTGCTACACTTTATAAATTTTAGGTAGTTATTAATGAAAATTAAAAATTCAGGTGGTAAACATGCATATGCCTAAAAATTCACGTGGTATTTATACAAATTTTCCTAAATTTAAATATAATTGAAGAGATGAGGGGGGAAAGTAAATTGCGTAAAGTAAATGACAGAAATTAACGTGCATAAATTAAAGAATTTAAAGACGAGTGCATAATGTAAATTGCGTAAAATAAATAATTGAAATGTGAGTGGGTAAATTGAAGTGCGGAAAGTAAACTAGAATACAAGAACGATAAAGATTAAACTAAGAGACTTGAATTTAAATGAAATTGAAATACAAGAACAAGAATGTAAACTAGACTAGTGCATTGAAAGGTAAAGACATAATTGAAATTTATGGGAATTAGGGCGAAAAAATAAGTACTAGACTATAAGCTACATTGCACTACTCCTAAGATAAGAAATGAAAACAATATAAAATGACAAGTTGTGTGTTGTGTCACAGATCTTTTCTCTTTTCCAAAAACTTGGTATTTATAGGGGCTTTGGTACGTCCCAATTTGATCGGTCGTCAATTGGCCTTCAAATTAGTCATAATTTCATACAATCCTCCTCCGGATGTTCTCTCCCCATTTATGCTTCAGGTGATTTTATGCATTCAGCTTGTTCTAGTCAAGGTATTAAATATCGATATTATCGGCGATATTATCCCAATAATATCTGATTTTTGGGGGGCCGATATTTTAGCAACTAACCATAGTGTTATCGTCAATATATCGATATTATCCCGATATTATCCCAATATTATCCTGATAATATCGGGGAGATAACTTCAACATTTTTATGAATGATTTGGGCAATATATCGAGATATTATCGATAATATCCCAATACGAAACCCAAAAAATACATGAAATTTTTGAAAAGCTTCCCCTGTTGCGCATAGAAGGATTCGAACCCCTCCCATTTTACTCCTTCAACACCTTAACCACCATATCACTTATGTTTTTGTGAAGTTAAGAAGATGACTCGTAGAGAAAGAGGCAAGGGGACTTTGTCAAGTCAAGAAGATGACTCGTTATCTATAACTTCGGACTCTGTTGGAGTAGGAAGTAGTAACTATGGTTATACTCATAACCAACCATTTCCCTACCCTTCATATCTCATTCCTGTTGGGATGGAATCAAGCGACTCATGGAAAGAATCCGATACTCAATCTTCAAATGATTTTGCTTATGTACAACGTCAACCAATCTCGGATCCATATGGGTGGCATGTTAACAATTACATGCAAAACTATTTTGGGGATTTATCATTTGATGACTACTCTTCAAAATATACTTACTCTACACATAGAGATGATGAAGATAGTCAAAATTTTGAACCAAATAGGAACTCTATGTGGTACTAAGTCACTCATGTATCTTACCATGCAATGTATAAAGTGTAAAATATTGTAGTAATTCATTATATATAAATGATTATGGTGTATTTAATCTTCTTTCATTAATTACTACATATTTTCTACACTTACAGTGTTTGCCAGCTCGCTATATAATCAACTTAAATTAGTTAAATCCATCATGCAATGCATTTACTTCCAATTTTTTGTGACAAACTAATAGATAATTGACTAAACAAACATCCTGCAAAGTTTCAATAAAAATTTCCAAGTTTTTCTTACAATTTCCGTGGTTTTTCTTCAATTTTTACCGATACCGATAATATCCCGATATTTCCATCGATATTTTCGTATTTTTGGACTTCCGATATTTCCGATACCACCGATATTTTAGACCTTGGTTCTAGTCATTCGGTCGTATTTAGGCATTTGACCACTTTTATGTGCTCGGCCGTTTTCACATGCTCGACCGCATTCTGTCGGCCTCTAGACAATTTTGCACATAAACCATTGTTTGATAAATGCCATTAATATTCCACGAACAGTACAAAGAGAAACCGGCATGTTAACACTGATCTCATCAAAACCTTCTCAGGAAACTAAGTCCGAGCGAGAAAAGAGTATCACACATGCAACAAACTAACAAAAGAGTCCAAACAAAACCAAAACCACAAAACAAACACTTCTAAAACAAATCTAACCCCCCCCCCCCCCCCCCCCAAATATAAGCTATTAGCAACCCATCGAAAGAGCACACCAACACCTATTAGATTTTGTCAAAGAAGGCCTCATATGCAAACATAGTCCTTTATACAGCACGAGAATTGTTTAGCATGCAATGGGTCATAACCAAAAGAACACCAAAACGAGACTAAAAGAAACCCATCAAAAGAGCACACCACCGCCTCTCAGGTTCTGTCAAAGAATGCCTCCTAGGTAAACGCAGTCCTTTGTACATCACGAGAATTGTTTAGGATGCAATGGGTCATAACCAAAAGAACACCAAAACGAGACAGTCACATGAACAAAACACAAAATAAAGAAGAACTACCACCAAATGCCGCTTCCACCAAACAAGACAAAACAAAGCACTACTGCAAGCCCAACAATTAACAACCCACCAAAATGTATGATTGTCAAAGAAAACCTCCTATGCGTACTACATGTGTTTTTTTTTTGCTAATGATTAGGCTTCATGTTCATAGTTTGAAATGTTGGTGCTATTTTTTTTTTTTTTTTTAAATTTAATTTTGTTTGAGGGTCAGTTGATGACAACAAATAAAATCATATATTTTGACATATTTTCTTTTAAATTTATTTTCCTTCATTATTTTCTTTTATTAAGACTTTTTGGTGAATCAATAAATTGATAAACATAGCTAGGGGTGGGTGTGGTTTGATTCGGTTCAGTTTCTACCTTGAACTGGAATCGAAACTGATACTATTTAACTGGTCCGATTAGGTTTGGTTTTAATAAAATAAAATTATAAAATCAGCCAATCTAGTTTGAACCAATTTCGGTCCGGTTTATGAATCGGTCTGATTTTAGACCGGATTATTATTTATTTATTTCAAATTATTTTTTTATACAAATTCCAACTAAAATTTTATTTTTTGGGCTTGAAAATTAACAAATGATCTAATTTCATACAAAGAGAGATATTGGGCCTAGAAAATAGAGATGTTTTGAAGTTGGGCTTGGGGAAATATTAGTTATGACAGTAAAATTGTAGCATTAGATTTAAATAATGTTGTCAAAATAAAAATAAAAATAATACACAACCGGTCCGATGTGAAATTGAAACCGAAACCGATTGGGATTCGATTCGATCTGTTCTGATGTCGATTTGTTGACTTTTGGGTCAACTGGTATTTTTTTCCGATTTTTTTTCATCTGGTCAGATTTGGTGTTCTTGTTTTTCGGTCCCGATGCCTACCCTTAAACACAGCCAAACGAAAAAGAGAAAAGAAAGGAAAAGAAACCAGCTTTGACAATATGAGGCGTAAATGCATTTATTAATTGTCAAGCATGAAATAAATCAAGTATGTGCCGTTAAAGGGATCCAGAAGAAACAAACAATAAAGTATCAAGCCATGCAAAGAGGTTGTAGCTCAAGTAATTAAGAGCATTTATCCATGCATCTTAGGTCCTTGATACGATTCTCCCCTCCCCCAATTTTGCTTATATAAAAAAAAGTATCAAGCATGATCCCCAAATACCAGCAATGGTTTTTAGAGAGCTTGGAGCTTAAGCAAGTTAATTGCTAGACTGCAACAAATATATATCTCATTTTCAAAAAGTAATTCTACCTCTCAACGAAACTTGCAGCCCACGCTAGGTAATCAATCAAACAGAGCAAATCCAAGATGTATTGTTGACGTCTTTGGTAATCTCTCAATCCCTGTGCATTTATGCATTTTACTTTTTACAAGTTTTAAACCAAACGCAGGAGGAGCTTGTTGACACATG
The DNA here is from genome assembly GCF_965620075.1 of Prunus avium. Taxonomy (NCBI): domain Eukaryota; kingdom Viridiplantae; phylum Streptophyta; class Magnoliopsida; order Rosales; family Rosaceae; genus Prunus; species Prunus avium. The sequence continues at coordinate 6,264,577 of NC_142290.1, forward strand.
CCTTTGCAACTTAGTATCACTTCTAGTTGGAAAATTCCACCATTAGCAAGTTGATCATTGGTAATGTAATGTTACAAGTACTTGATCAATGCCCAGGTAACAATTATTAAAATCACAACCGCAATGACGAGTAGGATCAAAGAAGAACAACCGCCTTTGGTGCGTTTGTTCAGCACAGCCAATTTTTTTTGCACCCGCTGTTTCAAGAACAAACACTGTCAATATGAGTTTAAATTCAATTAAATATAAAAGTGGAGGGGTATAACAAATCAAATCGGGTGAAGCGATACCAAAATACACAGATTTTGTTTAGGGTTTGTTGTTCAAAAAAGTTTTGAGATTTATATTCTCTTTCTCTTTGACTATCTGATCATTAAGGTGGGTACTATGTATGCCCGAAAGAGGTCAGTTTATTTAAAACTATATGTCTACTCGGTGCTGTCCCATGAAATTCAAGCTAGGAAAGCAAGCAATAATATGGTAATGATAACCTGTAGGTTGGAATTTGTTGAGTCCACATGCTGGTCCAGATTATCCTGCATATCGTTTAAGAAAGACAAGTTAAAAAAACTGCAGAAGTCTTCATTGCAACTCTGGTTGGACATAAAAGACACCATAATAAAGTAAATTGGAGAATCAGCAAAAGATTCAACCAGAAGCATAGCGTGCAGATCAAGTTCTTCATTTACTGCCAACGCTATGTGTTTTGTACTAATAACTGTCTCCTCCAATTTTTCAAGTCCTTCATCTTGTTCTGCTAGGAATGCAAAACACATTACCATTAGTCGCAGACTAAATCAACTATTACAGAAAGTAAAAACCATTGAATTTACAATCACATGCCCTTCATGATTTGCCGTTGAAAGCTAACAAGACCATGGTTGTCTAAATCAGCCGTTCTGCTCATTATATCATCCATCTTCTTATCAGGGCCAAGCAAGTTCTGTCTATTAGCAAGGCTAGACATGTTGAGAGCAATAGCCATTTGATCAGCTTTAGAACTCAAATTTGTGAGCATATCTTTACGACGATTTATTTCTTTCCCTGTTCTGTTTATCACAGCATTAATTAAAACTTGTACAAAGAGTGAAAACCAGCTAAAATAAAGTACCATATGAACAGAAGAACTTTTTTGCTTGCACAAAAGTAGTTGCTACCATTACACGCTACTCATTTGACTTTAGTAAACATCTTAACCAAAATCCTCTCAGATTTCCAAAAAAGCAATCCTAATCCCATGACTTCGATATTCGATACCTAAACATGCCTTTTGACACAATTCAGGAGAAACACCACATTACAACCCACCACTATAGGAGCACATCATACAGACTCATCAGCAATGCATAGCAGAAGTTAGGGTTTATAGACATTAGTCAATTGTACAAGCAAATAAGCAATTTTGAACCCAAAGAAAAAAGATTACAGCAACAGTAGACCAGGAATCTGTCAGACTGTCTCATTAGAAAACATTATCTATCATATACAATTTTTTTTATACATATGTTTGTTCTCTGAGTTTTCAAACTTAAAACCATTGTATATTTATAAATGCAATCAAATATACACAAACATATGCTACAATGAACACAATCAGATCACCATTCATTAATTGATATCCCATTGTACAAATGTTTTTTTTTTTCAAATTCAGATCAGAACAAAACAAAAAAATCCATTTTTGTAAGATTAGAAACTACTTTCACGAACAAGAAAAAAAAATCCATCTATCTATTACAAAAGATTTTACTGGATAAACTTAAGTGAATTAATGTTTAGTTGTTAAAAACATAGAATGAATCAACAGATATTTGATTAAGGAGATAATATGCACAAAATAACAAACATTCTAAATAAAATATTAAATCTTTCTTCTGTCATTATATTTGGTCTCCTTCCTTTTCCCTCTACAACCTGGATCAACTAGTTTTCGACACTAGTTCATTCTCAGGTCATTGTTCCAATTGACTACTAAAACATATCAAAGAACTTCTCACATTCTTTTTTTATTAGTTCCAACGTCATCCTTGAAGTAATATTAACTTATATTGCACATTTCACATTCCAAGATGAGGAAGGTTCAATTGATACCTTATATTAGTATTTCATTTTTTCTGATAAGAAAATGGATGGAATATAATAAAATCGAACAACCTTTAGGTTCCTATGAAATGAGGTTTGGAGTAAAGCCACTAAGAAGTACCGGGGGATACAAAAGGAAATTCAAGCTAAATATTGGTCATGGGTTAAGAACAGGAATTGAACTCTACGAGAATACTCACATTGACTGCTTGTTGGGAAGTTTAGACAAGAGTGACTGCAAAGTCTCAAGCTTTGTCCTTAGTATTGTAACCTTTCTTCGAGTTGCAGACATATGACGTTGTGTTTCGGGTCCAGAGGGTGGCAAAGAACTCCTTCCAGAAATCATACCACTGATTTCATCAGCAAGCTTTGAAGCATCATTGAATTCTCGCATCCATGAGTCAGGAGATGCCATTACTTTACTGCCAATGCCAGACATATTGATATTAGTATGAATGTACGCATAGCCACTAAGCACATGGTTTAGTGCCCATTTGGGACTGCTTCTGTTTTAAGCATTTCTGCCAAAAGCTGTCTGAAGCGCTTCTAGCTCTTGGTAAACATTTATAATTTTAAATTACCTAATGAATACACATATCCATCCAGTTACATGATCATATAGCCTAATTAGAAGAAGTGCACCCTAAAACAAAATCATCATTAAAATTTAAAAGCAGATCATATATTAATTTCTTACAACACATGGTCATGTTAGCTTGCATGCTGACACTGACAGCAGATACAGGTGACTAGATATAAAATATATATGCATATTTTACAATTTTTCAGTGAACCCAGATTTGATTTTAGCGCTGCAAGGGTTTAGAGGTGTCAACGACAATAATCATAAATTCCTTCAATTTTAATTTACTAGTTCTAGTTCATACCAATTCCAATTGTAGACGGACAGAGAAAAGCATAATAAAGACATTACCAGATTCGATATAATCTTACTTGTTGTGAGGGATTTTGATTCAAATCAGAGTGGGCGTTGGAGAAACAGAGACGCGGACTTGAAGGTGAGAAGAGGTAAGAAAGAGCCCCGTTGCTTCCCAGAAAATGAAGTACAATAGACAGAGGAAACAAATCCAACCAAAAAAACAAAACCGAAAACAAACAGACAAAAGAGAGAGAGAGAGAGAGAGAGAGAGAGAGAGAGTTTTTATTTTATTTTGTTTATATTCCTGTTCTTTTGTCTGTTTTCCAATGAATGCTCATTAATGACTAGCATTCTCCAGGAAAAAAAGAGAGGACTAGTTTGCGTGTTTGTTTTATTTTTATAATATATTTTTTATACAAATCATATTGGAAAAGGAGAATCGATCCTAGAATATTGGATAGAAATGTAAATACTTTAACCACATGAGCTATAAGTTCATGCAAGTATGACTGTTTTATTAAATCATAAGACTTTATTATTATTATTATTATTTTATTTTCTTTGGTCCGATTTGAACTATTTCAATTTTGAGCTTGCATGAGTTTTTTATTAGATCGGAGATTTTTTATTATTTTTATTTTTATTATTTTCTTTGGTCCGATTTGAAGTATTTCAATTTTGAACAACTCCAAGATCGTATGCCTAGACAGTACTCTAGTTGATGAGATGATCAAAGCCCAAAACGGGGAAATACAAATTAGTTTTTGGAACAGCGGGTGCAATAAATAAGTCAACGACACTGATATTTGTTTCAACAAAATAGATGAGCAAATCCTGGCAGTAAGATGAACAAATCTTGGCAAAATCAGCGTTGACCGAAGTATGGTGCCAAAGAAATAACAATGCAGTAGCACATGCACAAATAGTCCGGCTTTTTAATCTTGCGTTAGAATCTTTATTCTTCTAAATATCCATGATGTTAGCTCAATAACAGTTAAAAGAGAATCCTATACATCACAATAATAATTCTACATTTTTTCAGCTACAAATTGGCTGGGAGGGATCACCTGCTCAAATAGTCTTGAAAATCTGCCACAAACAAAACATAAATACATAATAAAAAAAATATAAATAAATAAAAACAATTATTACAAGTATTTTTCAAAGAGAAATAATCTTGGATTTTAATAATGTATCTTGTAAATTTTAAGGAATGCTTAACCAAACTTTCAACCTAGATGAATTCCAACGGTAACATGCAGACAGAGTTACCTCTTCTTGACCACAAGCCCTTCGACTAGTTGAGCGTAGAATACATTAAATAGAGTTTAGCGCATTCCATTGTAGTTTAGATGATGCTTCCGAGGCAAGAGAACTACAAATGAGCATAACTTGGATATTTAGTCCAGCAATACCTAAAAATTGGCAGGCCAAAAGGCCAAAGCAATAGCTAGCTACTAAGATAATGATTTTACACCATAAAAGTACCTTCAGAGATACTGCAAAAGCTTTCTGGGGGGAAGATCGCCCCTGGGTCTGCTCCATTCTGGCAAGAGACCGCCAGAGCCAGGCAATTTTTACTGTAGAGAACAAGAAACAATTAATTAATAAGTTTTAGAGGCACATTACCAGAGTTGGCAGTTTCAAAGTGTACACAATGTATGCCTATCACTGAGGTGATTGCAGAGATCAATAATTTGAACACCGTATTTCACCTAAACAAAAAAGAGAAAATTTGAAAAGCATACCTTGACCATGATGGAACAAATTTACTATTTGGTATAACATCGTCATCTTCTTCGTTTTCATCATCTGATTCTTTGTACGGAGAGATTTCATAAGACTGTTCTTGATGTGTATTCGCAGCGGACTTCCCATTGTCTATTGGTTTGTCTACATTGCTCGGTACCTTAAAGATCACATGACGTATCAGCATGAAGCTGTAAAGACAAAGTAAATGTACACAAAATATGCAGCCATTCATGTTAAAGGAAACTTGCTAGAGGTGGCTCAGGTTGGAGTTTACAATTAGCTATTAGTAGTTACCCTCCAGCCTGCAGCAAAAGCTCAGAAATTTTTCTTACACATAGGCCTCCCTAGTATGAACTACACAAGTAAAACCACTCAACATATGAATACATGTTATTTCAGAGGAGAGGAATAGGTTTAATTGCCTCTTGTGCTGGACAATATGCAATAGATCCTAAGATAAGGTGAATATCAATTCTTAAGAAGTCATTAGCATTTACCTCTGCGTTATATCCAAAATTACTCAAGGCCAAACTGTGTTCTTCATGGATAATACTCTCTCTTCTGGCATTACTTGTTGAAACCTTGGAAGTCCTAGGCTCAGTCTCTGAAATGTTCCTGAAAGTGTCATATTCCCTTTCTTCCTCCGTTGTCTTATGCACTGTTTCATCCTTAGATTTCTTACTATCATGTCCTCTTCCATCCTATATAGACAGTCCAATACTGATTGTGATTTCTAAAATAGCAAAAAGATAGATTTAATAAAATGTGACATGGCATGAAGAATCATACAATGGCCTGGCATTTCATTTCTTTGTCTTCTTTTTCAGCAGGTAACTTGTCTTCATGTTCTCTCTGCTGTCTCCGTGCTTCAACACGCATTCTTTTTCTTTCCTTCTCCTTCCTATCTTCCTCTTCCCTTTGTCTCTTCTTTGCTGCCATATCAGCATCTTTTTTCTTCCTCTCTTCTTCTTTCTGCTTCTTTTGCAGCTCTAACTGCCTCATATTCGCTTGCTCCTTTCTTGACCGCTCAAGCTTCAAGGCTTCCTTCTTCATCTTGCGCTCATTCTCTTTCTTTTGTGCAAGACGCTTTGCAGTTTCGGCAGCCTCCAGGGCCTTCACTTTGATGTCCCTCTTCCCTACAAGAAAGCACAAGAAGCTCCAAATACTGAACCAAATCATCGGAGAACAAGAAGAAACAAAGAAAAGAAAAGGATTCCAAAATCTTCACCAGACATTCACAATGATGCAATCAAACAACAGATGAATCATTGTCAACCTCCTACCGACATGACGAGTTTACCAACAAAATATTTTATTACTCAATGATCCCAGACATGCAAAACTAATTTACAGCTCCGAACATAACACTCCTCGATTCAGTAAAAACAAAACGATCATCCATACTGTAGTCCAGTTTCCACATACCGTTATGATCCACACTCTAAATACACTCACATGGAATATGTACATGTAATGCAATTCCAAAGTTCTAAAATTGACGGTTCTTCATGATTAAAATTACTAGTAAGAAATTACCTGTTACAACTGCAGCTGATTGTTTCTGTTGAACAAGAGGAATGAAGGAAGTCATACTGGACACAATATTGTTACGCTTAGGCTCCCACTCTGACAAACTTGGACCACCTTTTCTCAAGCTGGTTTTTCCAGACAATTTTGGTTTACGAAGTGATCCAGTGGTCCTCTTAATATCATTTGTTCCTTGTGATATGCTCGGGTTCTCCTTGTTGTTATATCTTCTCTTGATGCTGTTTTGGATTCTCTGCTTCGGTTTGAAGCTCTTACTAGTCCCTGTTAAGCTGAATTCAGTGTTTACTGAGTCTAGACTAAGTCTATCAGCATGCAGTTCAGCTTTCGAAACTGATGCAGGAGGGTCTGAAATTTCAGTAATGTCAGCAAGTGGTACTCTTTGTATCGAGTTATTTAATTCTTCTGAAACAATGCCACCTCGGGAAGTAGCAGCTACCTCATCTATATTCTCATTTTCTTCACTAATGCAGGGAAGCTCTGGATTTAAGCTCCCTTGCTTCCCTGAACTGCTAGTGCTTGAACCGGTTCTATCCCAGAGTTTCCCAACTGGCGATATGTAAGGTTTCTTAATGTCCCAACCAGATTGACCACTACGATTTGGTAGGCAATCAGAATAGGACCTTCCATTAAACGCCTGGCCAACTTCTTCACTCAAGCAACTATGACCATCCTTTAATGGCTTGACAGCATCACTCATTGGCAAGGTGGTCCTCATATCCACACCACCCTCTAGAAGCCCAGTTGGAACAGACTGATAGAGATTTGGAATTTTGTGCAACTTATATGAAGCTGAAGAGCATGCTATTGGAGTTTGCATGCAAACAGATTTGCAAAGCTGCTCCAAAATGCTGGCACGTTCAAATGTAGTGCTCGGAAGGTTCCACTCATCAAAGTTAATATCCTCTCGAGCAATGCTTGTTGGTTTGTCATCTGTTTCTAAAACGAACCCCTCAAGCTCAGGCTTTGTATCATCACCACCAATCAAATCCAAGGATTGGCCACATGGAGAACCAACTGAAAAATATGAAAATTTTCTGGTCCCTCCAAGATCAAATCTCTTTTCCTGCATGGCTCTTCCAGCGGAAGTCCAATTTTCAACATTTCCTAGTGTAAGATTATCCTCAAGAGGAAGAGAAACATGGTTCCCTTCTATGCATGGACTTCCTGTATCATCAGTAATGCTAGTTGGGTGTGCTACTCCTGTTTCCTCCATAAAACAATCTTGAGACTGGCCAGAAGCTTGCTTCATCAAACTTGAGAGAAGTGATGTTTCCAATTCTTCATGCATAAAAGTGAAAGGTGCATTCCCACTTCTGTCCCCCCCTCCCACGCTGATTTCACCCTGTGAAACACAATCTTATGCATTACAACATATTATATAATAGCGGACAAGCAACCTGTATAAGAGAACAAGTAAACAGAATTCCCAAATAAAACAAGATTACTAAATAGGATAGCAAAGATATAAGGGAAGTAGCTTAGCTGAGAGAGAGAGAGAGAGAGATCAATGCAAAACAGAAAATTGAGTACCTCTTTCATATGTGCCTTAGGTGAAGATTCAGACCTCTCTATCATGTGGTGATCCTCATTTTGATGTGTTTCTTCAACTGGACTTCTACTGACAATTGATTTCACAACATCCTCCTGAGAAATTGAAAGGCCCTGAGATTCTAGTCCGGCATTCGGACTATGCTCTACATTTCTCAAGTTTCCACAAATAGAATCTCTATTGACGGTGTGAAAAACCTTTTCTATCAAGTCCCGTGAAGAAGACAGGTCATCAACTATTGGGTGCTCAATCTTTCTTCGTTTATGCTGAGGCCATGAACCCTGCATAGAAGAGCTAAAACTTCTTCCCTTGGATTTCTCTGCAATCAATTCAGTTGATTTGGTATAACCTACATCTCCCTTATCACCAATACTCCACAGTTTATAGTTTGGAGAAATGTGTGACTGTATAATGGGCTGAGGCAAGTTACCCTTCATCTCATCCATGGAAGCAGCACAAGGATTCTCAACTGCAAGATTCTTTGCATCCGGGATTCTGAAAGAACCAGGTTCGGACACCATAGTAAAATCAGAATAATTTGATACTGTTGGATTACCAACGGCATGAGAATACAGTGCACTCTCTTCTGCAACCAATTCAGTTTGTTTTGCAGCATTAACATTAGACACGCTTTCAACCAAACTTTCCCGGGCTACTTGCAAGCCCATTGGATTATCTGTCAAAAAAGATTTCTGAACTTTGCCACTTTCTAGCAAAGTATTAGCAACTCCATCCTTATGAGCATTGGATGTCTCTTTTACTGATGAGGCAGCATTTTCATTCGAGGCACTTCCAGTTTTATGCAACTGCTCTTCAGGGGCTTCAGATAAACTACTCTGGAGCTCCTTCTCTCTGACGGAAACTTCCTGATCCCCCAGAAAACTCATCTCCAGTGGTGTGTTACAATTGTCTTGGTAATTGACAGTTATTCCTTCAGCCAGTATATTTTCAGCATGCATCAAGGAAAGAGAACCTTTTTCTGATGACCTACCCTGCATTCCCTTCTTAAGAGCAGGAGTAGAAATTCCATTCAAACAGAGCTCTTCCACGTCATCAAAATTAAGTTGCTTGGGATTCACAAACGCACAGTCAGCAGGCTGCCTTGAGTGTAAAACTTCTCCTCTACCTCTAAGCCCATTACCATCCAAGTAAGATCCAGAACGAATAGGATTAGCTTCAATACATCCATCAGGATCAATTTCAGTTTCTCCAACACTTGCAACTTCAACAAATTCACTGGTTTGTGTACAAGGTACCTCTTGTACCATAGTACTGGACATATCCTGATGCCTGATTCCTGCAACCTCATGAGTCAGGTTTTCTGGCAAATCCTTGTTTGAAGCAGCAGATCTGGACTGTGTACCCCTGTGATCCAAAACCTGGGAATTGTCTTCTGTCCCACAATTAATTTCTGTGCAAGTATTTCTACCAGCGTAGTGATCTGCAACATTTTCCTTGTCTAAAGAGTCTATTGAATTCACTGCACATAGGTCTAGATCCCCTTGAATTGGAATAGACGTTCCAGCAGATATTTGAGTTCTCTGTGCATCATGAGACTTGTTCGATGCAGCAGACATTGACTGGTTTATTCTTTGACCCGATATGTTGCTGCTGGCATCTTTTGCTACAATTCTTTGACCAGACATGTTGGAGCTGGCACCTTTTGGTATTCTTTCAACACTACGCACAACTTGTGACCCAGTACTTCTGGAGACAAACTCCACAGAAGAATTCTCCTTACTTGAATGTTTTTCCCCATTTACTGCCCTTAACTCTAGATTTTCACATGTATCAGGAGGCTTGACTAAGTTCATTTCATCAACATGGTCAGTTTGTAGGAAAGATATCGCACACCCAATAATCCCACCAGCACAACCATTAACATTGTTCTTAACCTGTGAACTGCTTTTATTGGCACTGTTGCGAATTGCGAGAGCTCTTTGTCTGGACTTGGATCTTTGAACTCTAGCCAGTGATAGATCTGGGTCATGATAAATGTTGGAGGTTTTTGCATCCCCCTGATCTTCAGGAAAAATAACACTTGGATCTTCTTCTCTCTGATCTTGAGGAACACCATTGGAGGAAGCTCCTGCATTACTAATGGGGCACTGTGGCAAAATTGTACCCTCATCTCCTGCACCTCTAGCTGGTGATAGAGCTGGGTCAGGGTAAATGTCTGACAATCTTGCGCCCCTCTGATATTCTGGAGACGTAACACTCGGATCCTCTTCTCTCTGATCTTGAGGAAAACCATCAGAGGAACAATGAGCGTTACTAATGAGGCACTGCGGCAAAACAGATACCTCATCTCCTGCACCTCTAGCCGGTGATAGAGCTGGGTCGTGGTAAATGTCTGAGATCCTTGCATCCTTCTGATATTCTGGAGATGTAACACTAGGATCCTCTTCTCTCTGGTCTTGAGGAACGCCACTGGAGGCACACCCAGCATTACTTACAGGGCAGTGTGGCAAAATCAAAACCTCCTCTCCTGCACTGAAACCTCTGTCAAAACCATGACGTTCAGTGCACAAACCATTTGGTAGCTCCCCATTGTGAGCTGTAGGAACTGGCTTGTCAAACACAGGGCAATGGCTACCGGTAAAATGGATCACCGGCTGTGTGCGAGGGAGTGGAAATCCTAAAATCAGCTCTGGTTTGTTCAATACTGTAATGAAGAAATAAAAAAATTCTTAATTAATCCATGGGCATAACATAAGGGCAAAGGCATACATACAGCATACAATATATATACAGTATACAGATGTATGTGCGTGTGTGTTAGCTCAGGCGGTGCAACTGAAACCCCTTTTCACTGAAGCCATTCTGAGATACTTGTCATGACCAGTTGATGAGTCGTTCAAATTACAAATAATATCCCGAATTACAAACTTTCTTGGAAACCAAACAGAGAATCAAGAAATCGTTGACGGTTCGAATTATACTAATACATAATGCAATATTAAAAACCTAGGGATCATTTTTTTTCATCATCTAAAAACTTAATTGCTACTAAAATCAAAACAACACAGAAACTATTTCAGTCTAAAGAAACACAGTTAACAATGTTATTAAAACGATGCCTTCCAAAACCACGCAATTCGAAGTGAAAATGGCAAGAGTTGTAGAGAAATTATGAAAATGGAAGATCACTCTCAAGCACTGTTTGGTAAAACTTAGTAAGAAAAATTGTATGATTGCGTTGAACTGATAGAAATGAAGGTGGGGAAAGTAGTACGCACCATGATTGGGGTCAAAGGAGGAGGACGAAAGCCATGGAGGAGGGGCAATTCCGTCAATAAGGCATTTGGAGGTGAGGTGTTGCTCGAAGAGGTAGGCCTGGTGCTTGGCTTGGTTGACGATCCATTTCTTCCTCTCGAAGATTTGCACCAACAGCTTCTCTGTCGTCGGCATTTTCACACTTCAACCATGGATTTCGATTCACTGAGTTACAGAGGGGGAGAGAGGGAGAGAGAGATTTGGATGTTTGGGAATGGACGGTCGAGATAGATTTCGCGTATTAGCGCGGACTGGTTTTCAAATTTTCGGAAACTTGAGGAGTTTGGAGTTGAGCGGGTTTTGGGCTGAATTTAGAAATGGAGGCCCAAAAAATTGAAATTACTTTAGACACACACCCATTGATTTTTATTTATAAAGGACAATTTTCACATATAAAAAAAAATTAAAAAAAAGAAAAGAAATTAAAAAGCAAATTTATTTTTTACAATTATATCCTCATTATATTAGATTGTGGTGTTTGTTAACCATGGGTATTTTCAAAGTTTTTGAACGTTTCACTTTTAAGATTAATCAATCATTAAGAGCATCTCCAACTAATATGTCAAATTGTCACATGGACATGAAATGATAAAAATTGAAGGTTAAACCTGCTCTAACTGAATAGTCAAATCCTATATAAATTTGAAGGTTGTAAGAGATATGTCAAAAATAACATATCAAAAAGCTTGATGTTGTTCATCAAAATAAAGACAAAGCTTGATGTCAAATATTTTTTTAGTCATGGACCCCACTATCATTTACTCTCTTTTCAAACTTTATCCATTATATGGTCCTCATTTGCTTTTAAAAGTATAATAAAATAATATGGTATTTGGCATTTCAAGTGGAGTTAAATTTTTTCCCAAGTGTCAAATTTCCACATAAGCCATCAAATTCAATTTAACATTTTGTATTTGACATCTCCCTTAGAGATGCTCTAAGAACATCTCCAAGGTAGATGTCAAATTTAAATTTGATGACTTATGTGGCAATTTGACACATAAGAAAAATTTTAACTCCACCCGAAATGTTTATTATATTATTTTATGATATTTTTCAAAACACATAGGACCCATGTGATGCAAAAAGTACTAAGGATTATTTGTAGCAATGGTCCCTCAACTATACCCCAAGTTACACTTTGGTCACTCAACTCAAATATTAGTTGCAGAGGTCACTCAATTAGGTGTTTTGTTGCACTGTTAGTCCTACCGTCAAGTCTCTCTAATGGTAGAGACTAATGGTGCAACACAACACCTAATTGAGTGACCAAAATGTAACTCCGAGTATAGTTGAGGGATCCTTGCTACTGTTCACCCGTTTTGATTTGTCTCCTGTGATGGTAGGGTAAAGTTCCCCATTGTCTTGAGAACCATTGACTGGTCAGCAAGTCAACTTTCTTTAGTATGCGAGCGTGCCACTGCTAGCAATAATCCTAGCAGACTTCTTTAAAAATAGATAACTTGCACCCTAAGTTACTGATTTTTGAATAAGCGATTGTGAATTTGAGTGAGGAATATCTCCCAAGTAAGTTCTTTTCCTGCCTCAGACTGGTGAGGACTTCACAATTTTTCACAGTACAAAACTGGTAGTTCTGGCCAGAATAAATGATGACAGAGTGAACCGCTTTCAGGTAGAACTCCCTTTTACAAAGCTCAAAAGGGAAAAACTGACTATAAAAAGACAAAAAGAGGGTCGTGCTTCCATTTCTGTCTGGCAGATGCTTCTGATCCGGGCTGGACTGGATATGCCTGTACTGGACTGGACTTTCGACAACTTCAACTGCTAGGCTTCAGCTGCAAATCGATACCAAAGCTTGAGTATGGCAGAGCTTTAATCTATTTCAAGCCCTGGAAGGCTTCTGGATGGGCAGAACTGGGACTTCTTCAGTTTGAAAGGGGCAGAAGTGGCTGGACTTGAGCTGGAACTGTACTGTGGCACCTGTTCTGCTTAGTGAGGGCTCTCCATAAATTTGTTGAGGTTTTCGTATTTGTGAAAACTCAAGCTCTGTTTGCCTTGGCTTTGTTGAACCAAAATGGTAACGAGAGAAATCTCGTTTTAATTTATTTTCTTCTAAGTCTGAAAAACTGGAAGTTTTGACTTGTAACTGGCTTCTCTTGTGGCTTAGCTAGCTTTTGGTTTCTTCAATTTGCTCGAAGGTTCTCTGAGATCAAGTGATCATTTTGAGTGTTTGTCTTTTGACTGATTTTTTGGTTGTGTTGATTGTGTGTTTGCTCTGTTCACTCTCTCCTGTATTTATAAGAAATGCTTTTTGGAGTTTTAACTTTTTAATAATGGGCGGCAAACAATCTCAAAAGATCTTTACTTTTAAAAGAAAAAGAAACGGAGTTCTATCCATTTTCTGGCAGTTAGGCCCTCAATGATCATTTCCTGAGATAGTCACTTCCCTGTATTTTGATGGGGCGCCATACCTCCGTTTTCCAATCTAACTGCTTTTCAAACTATGATGGTGAGTGTGATTTTCCATTTCAGCGACTCCTTGTTTCCTGCTTATCTTTCTCTTAGAAAACACAGTCTGCGTATCCTTTGAGAATAGTGCCTGCCGAGTTTTCTATATATATATTTATATATATAAAAAAGGATTTTGATCTTTCTCTGCCTGTAAAAGTCTAGAGAATTTTTCTACAAGCGTGTATTCATGAATCCCTGTAACTTCTCTCTGTGACTTTAGTTGCAATTTTTGACTTTTTCAAAGTCAGGTAAGTCACGTGAGTATGTCTCTCTTTTGGGCTTCTCTTTTCCTTCTTCAATTTAAAACCTGCCAAGCCCATTTTGGTTTCGAGCTTGATTTGGTTTCCTTTCAAGGCCCAAGTCTCTTCTCGGTTTTGACTGCTTCCAGGCCTCCAATGTTTGGGCCGAGTGTATTGCTTTGGCCTGTTTATTTGATAATGGGCTGGGCGCGTTGATGGGCTGAGGGCGTCAATTTTAGGTCCAAACAAGCGGCCTGAGAAATGATGTGGGCTTCTGTCTTTGGACTGGGTGCACCACTTTTAGGCCCAAACAGCTACAAATAATCTTAATTGAAAAGTCACATTTGCCCATCAATAATCTAAGAGATGCTTGCCACGTCATCATTTTAAACAAAAAAAGTAACAGACTTGATGGTAGGACTAACGGTTCAACAAAACACCTAATTGAGTGACCTCTGCAACTAATATTTGAGTTGAGTGACCAAAGTGTAACTTGGGGTATAGTTGAGGGACCATTGCTGCGAATAACCCAAGTACTAAAAGAGGGTACTCAGTAAATGATAGTGGAGTTCATAATTGAAAAAGTATTAAAATAACATTTGACATCAAGCTTTTTGATATGTTATGTTTGACATATCTCTTCTAGCCTTCAAATCCATATAAGATTTGACAACTCGGTTGGAGAGTAACTTTAACATTAAATTTTTGCATTTCATGTCCACTTGGAAATTTGACATCTCCTTTGGAGATGCTCTATTTTCCTATCATCTTCCTCATTCTTCTTATTCTTGTTTCCTCTGCTAAAACCAAACTCGTGGGTACTATTCATCAGCCCAGAAGTCAAAATTTCAAAGATCGAATTAGAAAACTTCATTCATCAAAGTTGTACATCTGCTCGAGTATTGTACCATGTCCAAAAATCAGCATCATTCGATCACTCTAGCTACCTCAAACATGTTCTGACATTTCTTTGTTCATCCACAGATGGTGAGTTTCAATAATCTCGGTTTCAACATTTTTTGTTAATTTCCAGTGCTCAGATTATTATGGTTCCTTTATGAAAGTTGTTCCAAATTGTCTTATCTTAAGACCTTCAAATTTCAGAATTTTCTCATACTTGTAGTGTCCTAAACCTTGGTTTTACTCAAGTATATTCATCAATTCATGTTGTGATGCCTAAACCTTATTTTTTTAGGTTTATATATTATTTAAACAGTTTAATATGTTCTTTTTAAACTTAATTTGAATTTTAAATTATTAAGAGCTAAAATTACTAAAATGCCCATGCCACATCAACAACTTAACGGTTTAACTGAAAAAATTGACAGAATGGGGTAATGTAAGACATGAAATGCAAGTATAAGGGGGAAATTGAGTTAGATGAAAGTTCATAATCATTGATCATTTATTTATACAAGCAAAAGTATTTGGAACCTCTTCCAATTCTAACTTTTAAAGACTTTTATAGAGTTAAAAGTCTGGAGGTATTCAATTGTGACTTTTAAATAGTATTTAAAAGTTTAGTGGTATTCAATTGTGACTTTTAAAAAGTAGTTAAATATGCGTTTGGATGAGGGAAATAAACTTGGGATTTTGACAAAAGTCGGAATTTCTAAATTGACATGAACTAATTCCCGTGTTTGGATAAAAAAACATAAAAATTTAGAAATTCCGCATGGGAAAAAACATGGAATTTGGAGATCATAAATCCCAACTTTAAATTCCATCTAAAAGTCGTCATTTCTAAAATCCCAAGAGAGATTGAGTTTTTAAAAAGATAACTTTACAAATAAAAGTTAAATTCCGTGTTTTAAATCTGTCACCCAAACAAGAAACTTTACAAATTCTAGAACATCAATTTCTGTCATTTAAATTCCGTCATTTATGAAATCCTTTGTATTTTTAAATTTCCTCATCCAAACCCAAGGTAAAAGTTTGATGGTATCTAGTTGTGACTTTTAAAAGTCTTTAATGCGTTTGGATGAGGAAAATTAAAAGTACAAAGGAATTCATAAATGATGGAATTTAAAATGATGGAAATTAATGTTCTAAAATTTGTAAAGTTTCTTGTTTGGGTAAAGATTTAAATACGGAATTTAACTTTTATTTGTAGATAGAATTTTAAAAATGATGACTTTTTAGATAGAATTTAAAGTTGGGATTTATAACCTCCAAATTCCATGTTTTTTCCCACGTGGAATTTCTATGTTTTTTTAATCCAAACACGGGAATTAGTTTATGTCAATTTAGAAATTCTGACTTTTGTCAAAATTCCAAGTTTATTTCCCTCATCCAAACGCACTGTAAAAATTTAGTGGTATCCAAAAACTTAATAACTTTTTTTTTTTCTGAAAAAAAAACTTAATGACTTTTAAAAATCTTATTAAATGAATGACTTTTGCATACTTTTAAGGATAATTATTAATAGCAAAAGTCTTACCAATTTATTAGTGACTTTTATCAACTCTATGAAAATATTTAAGAATTTGTCACTATGAAGATCACTCACCAAGACAATATAAATTGACTAATAATCATTCTGGCCAGATATCCCAACCTGGAAAATGGATACCAATAATATATAATTTTTTTGTTTTTTGTTTTTTGTTTTTTGTTTTTTCAAAAATAAACTGAAAATTGTTGGGGTGGGTTATTTAGCTTTCACATTTTGCCAACTACACGAGTCCAAGACATAGATACATAGAAAATCATCAACCTCTACAAAAATCTTCTTGCTCAGTGTAGCAGAAAAGCATAGTAAACTTGGCCATAGATATTACACCTGCATAGAAGCTAAATACAAGAAAACGGGAAAAGAGACAAGGGTAAACCAAAAAAAAATAAGGCAACCAATGCCCAAAACACAGAAAAAGAAGAATAGTTCAAAGCTGTGTCACATCTAAACACAATACATTTCTCCAGATAAGAAGCAGAACTCTCCGTAGATCCTCAAATCAGCGTAGGCTCCGTTTGCTGCTGTCACATTCATTCATACCTTGAGCAATATACATAAGCAATGGTTAGCATGAAACAGCAAGATAAAAGTTGCAACTTCTACATATAACAAAATTCACACGGTTAAGCATTGGTCGCTCTTTTTTTTTAATTTTAATTTTATTTGTTTTGTTTTGTTTTTAAGATTATGTCCTTGAGCTAGTTGACTAATGACCCTGTCCGGTTTAAAAGATGTTTCAACAATTGTATAATTTGAGTTTACGTGGTAGAAACCGTTAACAATTATATATTTGTAATATATTCATACGTTGTGTTATATATTTTCAGATGTCAGTGATGATTTAAGCTTTTAAATGTAGTTCAGGTAGGTAGTCCATTCAAGAACCAAGGGGCACGTCCTTCACTGTCTTGGATCTCGTCTTATTTATTGTTTCTCATACAAGATCAAATTGATATAGCAAGGGCTCACTCTTTATCGGCTCTATAACCTGTTGGAGGCTAACTAGGCTACTGTTGAGGGGGAGATTTCTATGCCAATTTCTAATGAAAAAGTTGTTATTTCCAAAGTTTAATATGTTTCTGTAGGGATGAAATCACCACTACGAATTGCACAAGTGCAACCACAAACTGTTGTCAGAATTAGCAAATTGACGCAAGAAACGACCAAAGAATGAACAAAAATGGATCAGTGCAAACTGAACTATGAACATACAAAACATAGAACAAGATAATGAAATGTTCATCCACATCGGGAATGGTTAGGTTAAACAAACATCACCAAATTTGCATGCAGACATGACCAAAACCATCCTAAAAATGCCCTAACCTTAGAAATGAAATCCTGGGAAAGTGGAGGTCAAGAAATTCTTATTTCAAGCGTCTGCATAAAGATTGAAAAACAAACTTCAGATGTACTATACTGAACCCTTAACTCTAGGACTTCTACCTGCAAACACTAAATTCAGCATCAAAGTGCTTTCTCTCCTTTTATTCACTAAAATAACAAACAAGTCCACCATGAGGATGGATCAGTTTTTAAAGCTGGACCTACGTCTGTGTGACCACATTACCTGATACTACATACTGGATTTTTAACTATATAGTTAGCCCAATGTATTCGGCCATTTGATGTAATGGGATACGATGATCTTCCCTTGTTTTCAATTTCATTTCCAACAGAACATTGATATTTATGTTACAAAACATTGATATTTCATATTCCTGGTCTATGATTATGGAGATGTGTCAAAAATCAAAGCAAAGACTACAAGACTTGAGACGCAAGCCTAGCTACCATTATATACAACTAAGACCAAAGCTATGAAATATTATGTTACCAGACCATAAAATCAGGCTTTGGAGTTGCGGCCAACCAAGAAGCTGAAAATGGGTTTTGTTTTGTTAGCTCATATATGTTCAATTTCTCCCTTACTAATGCATGACAATTAGGGTAGATTCCAAAGAAATCATGATAAGAGCGATTAGCTATTACAAGATGTAGGGCAATAAGAGTAATTTCTTGTCTAACACAAAATTCATCAACCAACAACTTCTGGTTTTAACATACCTATTTTTGAATAACCTCTTTGTGAGCTTTAAACGAGAGGATAACATTCCATATCAAAGCAATGGAATTAGCAGCAAGGACCTGAAAAAACAAAAATCAACATAATGTAAAGCGAAATAAAACAAAAGGATTCCATGAATGAAATTGGAAGTTAGATAATATACGGTAAAACCAAACACTTCGAATAAAATTACCATAAATTGACAACAACAAAAAAAAGAAAAAGAAGCCAGCTTAAGAAGTGAAACCCATAAACATTACTTTTATTTTTTGGTTGAATAAACATAACTAGATTTGGATTTTCAACAGAGAATAGAATGACTCATAGATCATGTTGTGGATTTGATAATATCACCCACCTTTCTGTAGCCAGAAATTTAGAAGCAACTATTTCATTAACATGATTACTTCGTGCCTATAAGCATATAAATATCATCACTTAGATGGGCTTTTGGACCCCCCAACCCAACCACCCATACACACACACACATACACACACACCACATAAGATAAACTACGAGTATATGCATGGGGTCTGCTACATCCAGTTTTGGATGATTTGTATCATTATATACCAACTAAACCATCTCAACCATCATGCACAACCATTTGGGAGCCATCCCTTCATACCCAATTAAAGTCAATTCTATGATGAAATTCATATAATGGATCAAAGGATGGAGAGATCCCATCTTTAGCCACTCATTCCATAAGGCAGTCAATCTAATGCTCCGAATTACAGACTATCAGAGACTGGATATTAAATATACAAGGAATGATTTTTTTCTGTTTTCTGTTTGATAATGAGCTTTTCTACTTTGTCCGCCTTAACATAGTATTAGAATAAATGGGGTTTCTACACCTGAATAAAGATTAGCAATCAGAGTCACAAGCTTAAGAAATTTTTCTTTGGATGTTCAATCCTAAATAACTTCGTTCAAATAATCAAGAATTTACAGAGACCAAACCATTCTCTTATTGCGAACCATCTTGCAAGTTAACCAAGTGCATTGAAGCGTAAATCATAAAAATCCCACTTTACAGTCATTTGAAATTGGTGATTGGGTATGTCTGCATCTTTAGCCCTATCAGAAACACTCTTGAAGTGATCTTGACTACCACAAACTAGCTTTAGGGACCCTTCCGATTGTCTAAAAGACTAACAAGCTTAAGTTGGCTCCTCAAGCAAAGATGCATCCCATTTTCATGTTTCTCTGCTTAAGAAGAGAGTACGGGTGACCGCTAATGTCTCTGTGGTTCTACCTCCAATTTAAGATACAGGAATGACTCAAGGGTACCATAGAAGATCCTAGGCTGTGGACTTGTCAAGATAAAAGCATTTGCATCACATGTCAATTGAGGATGTGAGTAGAGCATGTTTTTCCATATTTTGGCATGGGGCAGGCCGGATTTCAAGAGAGGGATTGATGAGATACTCATCACACTAGGCCACTAGATATAATCATGAGATGGATAATGGGCTGGAGCTTTGGGCCATTGCTTCGTCGTTTGGAATTTTCTGATGTCAGTAAATAAGATAACTCTAAAGGATTCTAAAATTTGCTGCCTCATACCATTCTCTTGCTAGATTTCCGCAAATGGTTATGTGATTTTTTCCTTCCCCTTTACGTATTTGCATTTTCCTATTTTCGTACTGTTGTCGTATATATGACCAGGCGCTATCATGTAATGATTATGCAATGAAAGAATGAAAGGTTACGTTTTGTAGCTGAGAACCCGTAAAATCATCAAGTAATTTTCTTTATTTGGTTCAGTAGGTCATCACCCATAAATGCTAAGTTATATAGAAAAGTATAATTGTGCAGGAAAAGGTCATAATAAGCAGTCACAAATACCAACATTACTAGGCAACAGTGTCTATACACAACAGAAAAAACAAGTGATACTAATCAACAGTGATAAATTACAATATATATTCTGTCAAATCTTGTTTTGTACCAGACTAGCAACATGCTTCCACATCATTAATTAGAACATAAAGCAAAATCATAATACATTGGCTTCATAGTTTGTTACTCCGACTCCAGTAATTCTTTATAATAAGAAACATTATTTAATCGAGACTAGATGAGTACAAGCTGAAAGTACAAAAAAGTTGTAGAGGACAAGAAGTCCGCTGACACAGAAGCTAAAGCTGGCAAGAAGACATTTAAAATTCTACCAATGAAACCTGTCTATACACTTCTTCCCTCCCAGAATTCCATGTGCTTCTTACAAAATTGTGCTAAACAAGATGCTGGAACCACCCAGCTCTAACCAGCTTCTCAATGTAGTCCCCACCATAAACTTAAAGCAACTGGACAATGAAGAAGCAAATGATAAACACTTTGAGCCTCTCCTTTACACATAATATACCAATGGAGAGAAAGAGAAACATTTTAGGCTTTCTCCTTTCAACCATAGCACTAGTGTTGACCCTCCCATGAGCATTCATCTAAGATATAAACTGTATCCTTCGAAATCATGGGACAAGAATGGAAGCAACAAATAGATGGGTCGCCAATCCTCTTGCAAAAGATTTACAAGGAATCTCAGAAGACTCCAAATCCAGCTTCTTCTATCAGTCTAGATGGATATAAAGTGACATTTTCCAACAAAGTAATGAAGAAAGCTCCCCAACTTTAGAGTCATTTAAATTTCAACAAAGGAAAAGATCAATGTCACACATTCTATCAGTGGAAATGTTAGGAGAGGTTGCAAGTGTATATAGTTAAGGAAAAGACTAACACAGGTGTTTCCCCAACCCAAATTTCTTCCTAAAATCTCCCCCCCCCCCCCCCCCCTTACCCAATTCTCACCACAAAGCGACAGAGAGAAGAAAAAACATTGAAGCCTGGGAAATATCCTCCATGGACAACATGAGCCCTTGACCGCTATCTTTGTATGACACAGAATGGACTAGGGATATTTAATCTAGGCTTATTCTAGTTTCCTGTTCCTAGTAAGATTAGGTTTACTTTCCTGTTTCTAGCAACATTAGGTCCTTTTCAATACCTACTTTGCAGTTGAGTAGGAAAGACTTTGTTAGTTAATAAACTTATCCTTCTTGAATAACTTTCTCTATCTTTCCCCTCTTTCTTCTACAAGTCTCTTTCTGTCCATCTCCTTCTATGCTCTTCTAAATTTCTCTCCGTAATCTCTGTTTTCTCTCTGATTCTCTATCCACTCCTATAATTTCCCTATCTCTCTGCATCTCATTACTGGTTCTACGTCAGGAATCCCATCCATTTTCCTGAAAACTGTATTTACATTCTGATCACAGCATACCATCCATTTTCAGTATTTACCAGTCCAGTTTTTGGATCCTAAAGAAGTTCTATTATATAATTTAATTTTGTTTCTGTTCCTCTCAAGTAGAATTCTATCAACCACATATTAAATTGGCAAGCTCAGTCTAGGCTGAATGGAAATTAAGTAAACACAAAGTTTACATGTATAACTTCTAACAAGGAATTAATACTAACTAAACTTCTAAAATCTTTTCTAACTGTGATACATCTAGAGGCAGAGAGACAATCCCCACTGAGAAGCCCATGCATTGAGTGAGACTCTTGGCTCCTCACAGATGTCTTATATGTCAGGAGGCAGTGAGGCAATCTTCAGTCTGCAACTTCACAATGTCCCACATATCCTGTCTAGGAGCCCTAAAAAATGTATAGCGTCATTTATACCATTCTAACCTGGAATTGCTGTGGGACAAACCGAAAGTTAAGAAACTGGAAAGGTATCCACAGTTGCCAATTAGCAAGAACAGCAGAAAACCACTCCTACAAAAGTAGATACATCATATTAACAAAAACAGTTTGTATACAAAAGTAAATACAATCATTCAATTAGGTTTCAAAGGTGATATATATAATTCCGTAACACCACCTGTTGAAGCTTGGGTACAACTTGTGAAGATTTTCCCTCCAGTGTCATCAATGTTGATAAGAAAACTCCAATGAATATAGGAGAGAAAATAAACTGCAGCAACAATAACTCAAAACTTAACATGATGATGTGTCATGAAATTTATAAAAAAATAAAAATAAAAATAAAAAAACCCTAAAATCACAAGTTGAGGTCACCTGATCAAGTAGAAGGCGCTGGAATGCACCTGATGCTCCAGGCGTTGTTACCAGTTTGCTTAGATACAAATACCTAGAGATACAAAAGGTGATGAAATGGAAACTTACAAGAGCAGAACAGGAAAAAGAAGAACATAATCATAGAAACAAGGAAAAATTACCATGAAATTAGATTACTAATTTACAAAATCCAACATATTTTGTAGCATAGCGATGTAAAGATAGCAATCACATCGGTTGACATTTACTGTGTGTTTCAAAGTGTTGTATCCTATATTAGAAAAATTTAATGAATTCAAGGCTATAATGGCGATTCCAAATTTCAGGCTTACAGATGGAATTCTGAATGGTTACCAGAAATGCAACGTCGGACCTACTAACACCAGCCCCAACAGAGTAAACAAGAATGTTCTTTTCATGTCCAGGTCCGGAGCTTTATCAATCACAAGCTGGACAAAGAATTACACCTATTGTTATATTCCGAGAGAAAATAGCAAGTTATCAAAACAATAAACTACCAGAATAATTTAGGATCACCAGTACTAATTTAAATAAACTTATAGGATGTGATTTCAACCTCAGGGAAAATGTGTAGCCTACTTGAGATCAAGATATGGAGTTCTAGTAAGCACCAAAACCAGAGATGAATAGCTAATGTATAGCTAATCTATTGCTGGAACAGAGATAGAATTGGTTTTGGCCCTTTCGAGGTTCATCTTCCTCATTCTTCCAATTCTCATTCTAATAACATTAAAATCACATCGGATTTGCCAACTCGACCAATTCAACCAGATAACTTTTTTTTTCTTTTCACAACTGTATGACGTTTAATTATCCCCCTTAACTCCTAATTTTCCCTTGAGACCAAAACCTTATATTTGAACTGTGTAGTACTGAATATAAAATATCATCCAAAGAAGTTGGTATAAGATGAACGTGTCCAGTATTAGTATGGTCATGGAGCAAGTTGTCGGGAATTGTTACTCTGGAATAGAAGGTATGAACATCAACGGCTGTCAGTAAGAACTTCAGCGATAAATGTGCAGCTTGAACTTGAAGATCTTCTTTTAGTTAGGTGGCAATCAGTCTAAGTTGATCTGCCTTCTGTCTTAGATTGTGTTTAAATTTTGTAGCATGGTCTCAAAGAAGTAAACCAACAGCCGTAGATTCTACATTCTAATAGGCCAATGTAGCATAATAAACACTATCATTTTCTATACATATAATTTTTTACCAAAAGACACCAAATAAACACTCCTCTGAATTCTTCATGTTTTTACTATCTATTCAAATTAAAATAGACATACTGGAAGTGCAAGTTGAAGATAACGTAGCAAAACAGAGAGAAAGATATTATTTAATAACTTTTCTTAATGGCAACTACAGGAACTATACCTGGCAGATCACATCTCCAATGAGAGTTAAAAAGGCAGACGTAAGAGCTTTTGTTGACACTGGATACTTTGCAAGAAGATCCAAATACCTGTAATAATAAAAAAATCCATGCTGGTGAGGCTGAATAGATATTTTATTTGCAATTTGATTCGTTGAGAAAAAGGTTCACAATCCTATTTCCATCCTCAAGCTTGAACATAGGACCAAGTGCTAATATTCGTACATATGTTTGCCAAAGCTTTAAGCATTTCAAGTTTTGATGTAGATGTACACTCAATGGTACAAAACCTTTACATCCATAGCTTGAATGTAAAACCTCATCAGTCAGACATGTCAAGATAATGGGAGACTAACAGTTTATATGAACTGGTTTAGCTGACGTTTTATGTATCATGCAGAAAGCTATCAAAACAAAAGTCAAAAGAATAACAATTTCAATCTAGAAATTAATCAGCAAAATGAACGCTCACGTGAGAACAATCTCCAACCTGAATTTTGGAACAATCATTCCAACACAATTAAGTGGCCATACACAGAGTTTTAGTCCTTTCGGACAGAGAGTATAGAAGGCAATTGGCCAAAGCAAAATTATGACGAGCTCTCAGTTATTGTGACAGAGAGTGTAAGAATACACTTCAATTAACTCCTTAGGGGCCTCTAGTGTAAAATATATATCTATAGCCGTAGTGTACCAAAATAAAGGATAGTTCGGAAATTAAAGCTTCAAGTTGGCATATGTTACCAAGAGAGCAACGACCAATTGTTTTCACCACGACCACCATCTCCGGCACCACCGTCACCTCTGCCACCATAATTTCCATCACCAGAACCGCCATATCCACCAGTTCCACCCGACCCACCATCCGAAACGACGTAGAGACGAAAACGGTCAAAACCCAGTTGCCTAAAACCTATTTCAGAACGACCCAAGTCCTTAAACACGACTCCATTG
This sequence comes from Prunus avium, assembly GCF_965620075.1. NCBI lineage: Eukaryota > Viridiplantae > Streptophyta > Magnoliopsida > Rosales > Rosaceae > Prunus > Prunus avium. The sequence continues at coordinate 6,289,335 of NC_142290.1, forward strand.
CCAGAATTCAGGCAATATGAATGAGAATGCGGAGCATGTGAGTGGCAATGGCTCAAAGAAGAGCTTCTAAAGCCCCTTATCTGAACAGGGTTTGCTGCAATCCTAGACTGAGGACCAGAATGCAAAGAGGGTCTACGAGAATAACCCACGAAACGGTTTAGGAGAGGGGTTTTACGAGCGAGTGATACAGGGTTTGGAGCCATTTGTTGTTTGCTTTGAGTTGAAGGGTTTGAGACTTGGAAGTGTGACGTTTTGGGTTGACACAGTTTTTAGCTGCACGCGACTTCTCACCGTGTTTTTTTCGAATTTCAAATTTAGGATATATTTGTGAGTGCTTTTGGAAAGGTCAAAAGTGTTTTCTGACAACTAAAAACGATTCTGACAGTGTTTGACAGAAAAGTTTAGAAGCGTTTCTGGGTCATAAAAGTGTTTTATAGATAAGCACATAGCATGTGCTTCTTCAAGAAGCACTTCCAAGTGCTTTTCCAGAAAGCACTTTGATTTTTTATGAAAATTCAAGATATTTATAATAAAAGCGCTTTTGTTAGAAACGCTTATGAGCAAAAGTACTTCCTAGAGAAGCAGCCCCAAACGAGCCCTTAGAAGGGTGAAGTTCAATGACACCCCCAGCTTCTCTCCATTTCACATAAATCCATCACAACTTGCATATTTTTACAAGGCAGAAATTCATTTTTAGTCCTGTAGTTTATTGGGTTTTTCACTTTTATACATGTAATTTCAATTTCACCAATTTTATCAATCTAGTTTCGTAATTGACAAATCACAATTTCAGTCAATTTCTTTAATGCCATAACTATGTGCCCTTCACATGAGGGGTATTTTTGTCATTTCATGCCCTTTAACTCCAAGTCAGTTTTGGTCCTAGTAGTTTATCAATTTTTTTCTTTTTGTCCTAAAATTTTTCAATTTTGTCACTTTTGTTATTGTAGTTTCATAATTGTAGTCATTTAAGGACACATAATTATTTTCGTCAATTTGTTTCACGGCATGTCCTTGAATTGGTACAATTATGAAGCTATAATGACAAAATTGACAAAATTGAAACTATAAGGACGAAAGTGAAAAAACCGATAAACTACAGGAACCAAAAGTGACTTTTTCCTTTTTTACAAGGCTTATTTACACTAATGTCCCCTGAAACTACGGTCAAATCTCACATTGCCCCCCGAAACTTAAAATGGCCCACTTACCATGCTTGACCGTAGTTTGGTGACCCACTTTGCCCCCTGCCATCAACTCCATACAAAAGTCTGTTAACTATGATGACGTGGCAGAACTGTTTTTGTAATTTCATAAACATAAATCATTATCCACCAATTAAAAGGTGACGTGGCAAGTGGAGCCCACCTCCACATAAATAAAGATATAATTAAATATTCTAATAATTAAAACTAATACAAAAATTAAAAGAAAACATTAAAAAATTTAAAACTAAAAAGAATCTCTCCCTAAACTTTCTCCCTCCCTCCCTTAACCACCCATCCACCATTTATTCTGACCACCCCCAAACCCTCCTCATCTCTTCTGTTTTTCAACCCACAGACTCATCACCCCCTATCACAATTGACCTCTTCCCTCGTCATCGCAGCCTCCATCTCAACCAACCCACCATCCCAACCTCTCCCTCCCTATCTTCTTCTCTCTACCCCTGTCTTTGTCTCTAACTCTCAAATTCATATCTCAATCCATAGCCTAAGACCCGACTCAATCCTAATTCGAAGCCCGACCCACTTGTTCTTCCCCATCACTTTAACAAAACCTTACCTTAACTCAAACCTCTCTTTTGCTATATATATCAAAAGTAAATGAATGAAAGATAGCTATGTTAAAAGTACTAGATGTTTACTTCAGTTTTAAGTGGTCCTATTTTGTAGGTCTAGATAAGCAGGTTGTTGGTGCCTTGCTTAATAATCCCGTTTGTTATGGGATCCTTTTGTTATTTGACTTAGTCTTTTACCACGTTTAGGATTGGTTACAACGTGGGTTGCTTTCAATTTACCTTGTTCTGTAAGGCTATATATTAGCCAAGAGTTCTATTCAATAAACAAGCTTTTCCTCCAACTATCAAAGAATTTCTTAATACAGTAACAAGTGGTATCAGAGCCCACCCAGGGCCTGATCATAACGATTGAAGCAGCAACTTGAATTCTTGCAGTAGCAAGTAGACATGACGACAGAAAACAACTTTGTTCAACCAGCAATTCCTAGGTTAGATGGTCATTACGACCACTGGAGCATGCTGATGGAAAACTTTCTGAGGTCAAAGGAATATTGGCATTTAGTGGAGCATGGAGTTTCAGCCCTTGCAGAAGGAGCATCACCTACACAGATTAAAGAGGTGGAGGATCAGAGACTCAAGGATCTAAAGGCCAAGAATTATCTGTTTCAAGCTATTGACCGGTCTATTCTTGAAACTATTCTGAAGAAGGATACTGCCAAGAACATATGGGACTCATTGAAGCAGAAGTATCAAGGAATAGCAAAGGTGAAGAGAGCACAACTTCAAGCCCTTCGGAAGGAGTTCGAGATGTTGCATATGAAGGGAGCAGAATCTGTGAGTGAGTATTTTGCTAGAACTCTCACAGTGGTCAATAAGATGCGTATGCATGGAGGAATGATGGATGATGTGGCTGTTATAGAAAAGATTCTTCGTTCACTGACTGCCAAGTATGACTATGTTGTTTGTTCCATAGAGGAATCAAATGGCATAGATAGTCTCTCGATTGATGTACTTCAAAGCAGCTTGTTGGTTTATGAACAACGTATGAATTGTCATGTGATAGAGGAACAAGCCCTACAGATTGTTCATGAGGGAACCTCAGGAGGAAGAGGAAGGGGACGGGGAAGAGGTAGGGGCAGATCTAGTGATTTTGACAAATCAACAGTTGAATGCTATTATTGTCATGAATTGGAACATTTTCAATATGAATGTCCTGAAAAGGAGAAGGAGTATAAGTCGAATTTCCCAGAAGCTGAAGAAGAAATGTTGCTGATGGCTTACATGGAGTTCAAGGAATCTAAGCCCCATGACACTTGGTACTTGGATTTAGGGTGCAATAACCACATGTGTGGAAACAGAGGCTTGTTTTTTGACATTGATGAGAGTTTCAGAGAATAAGTCAAGCTGGGAAATGACACAAGTCTTGCCATGAAAGGGAAGGGCAATATCAAAATTCGAATAAATGACAATATGCAAACCATTACTGGAGTTTTCTATGTGCCTGGGCTGAAGAGCAATCTTATAAGCATTGGTCAATTACAAGAGAAAGGGCTCACTATACTCATTCAAAAAAACAAGTGTAAGATCTTTCATCCAACAAAAGGTCTTATTGTTCAAGCACACATGTCAGCAAACATAATGTTCTCTCTTCACACACAAAGTCAAACTCAAGACCAAACTTGTCTTGCTTCCACCACATAAGACACTGCGTGGTTATGGCATAGTAGGTATGGACACTTGAGTTTTAGAGGACTAAAAACACTGCAGCAAAAGAAAATGGTGAGAGGACTTCCTCAGCTCGAGTCTCCAATAAGGATGTGTGAGGATTGCTTGATAGGAAAACAACATAAGGATGAGTTTCCGAAGAAAAGCACATGGAGAGCAACACAAGCATTGGAGCTGGTTCATTCAGATATTTGTGGACTCATTAATCCTACTTCAAACAGCAACAAAAGGTATTTGATCACTTTTATTGATGATTTTAGTAGGAAAGCATGGGTTTATTTTTTGAAGGAGAAATTAGAAGCCTTTAATATGTTTGTAAGATTTAAGAATGCTGTTGAGAAGGAAATTGGATTAAACATAAAGTGTCTACGTACTGATCGTGGTGGTTAATTTACTTCAAATGAATTTACTAACTTTTGTGAGATGAATGGTATTCGTAGACAACTTACTGCTGCCTACACCCCACAACAAAACGGGGTTGCTAAAAGGAAAAATCGTACCATTATGAATATGGTTCGATGCATGCTTGCAGAGAAGAAAGTTCCAAAAACCTTTTGGCCTGAGGCAGTAAATTGGAGTGTACATGTTATGAATCGCAGTCCAACATTCACAGTGAAGAATTCAACACCGGAAGAGGCTTGGAGTGGTCACAAACCATCTGTTGAGCACTTTCGTGTTTTTGGATGCTTAGCATATGTCCACGTACCTGATCACAAGAGAAGTAAGCTCGAAGACAAGAGCATGGAGTGTGTGCTGCTCGGAGTAAGTGAGGAGTCTAAAGCATATAGGCTTTATGATCCGGTCACTCAAAAGATTTTAATTAGCCGTGATGTGAGATGTGATGAAGGGCAAGGCTGGGAATGGAGTGAAGGTAGCAACCAAAAGACCATTCCTGTTGATTTAGAGAGCAATGAAGGAAAGGCAAGCATAGAAATGGGTTATGGCAATGATACAGGAGGTGGAGAAACTGATGGAGAAGAGTTAAGTCATACAGAAGAAGAAGTTATAGCATCTCCACCAAGAACTGGTGCTAGAACAAAAAGATAGCCAGCTTGGATGCAAGATTATGTTAGTGGTGAAGAGCTTTCGGAAGAAGAAAACACAGCAGCACATTTTGCTATGTATGTAGACAGTGATCTAGTAGGATTTTACGATGCAATAAAAGAAAAGAAAAATGGAGAAATGCCATGGATTTAGAAATAGAAGCTATTGAGAAAAACAACACTTGGGAACTCACTGATTTGCCAGCAGGGGAAAAATCCATTGGAGTAAAATGGATATTCAAAACTAAGCTCAAGGAAAATGGGGAAGTTGACAAGTACAAGGCACGACTTGTAGCAAAGGGGTATAACCAAAGATATGGAATTGACTATGCAGAAGTGTTTGCACCTGTGGCTCGACTCGATACAATTCGGTTGGTCATTTCTTTGGCAGCACAAAATGGTTGGAATATATATCAACTTGATGTGAAATCAGCATTTTTGCATGGAGAGCTCAATGAAGATGTATATGTAGATCAACCTCTTGGCTATGAGAAGAAGGAACAAGAGCAGAAAGTTTATAAACTCAAGAAGGCACTCTACGGACTTAAGCAAGCTCCTCAAGCTTGGTATAGTCAAATAGAGTCTTACTTCATAAAGGAGGGTTTCAAGAAGTGTCCTTATGAGCATACACTGTTCATTAAAGCCGATGAAGGAGGTAATTTTCTGATTGTTTGCCTTTATGTCGATGATCTTATATTTACTGGGAATAATGAGCATATGTTTGCAAAGTTTAAGAAATCAATGATGGAAGAGTTTGATATGAGTGATTTGGGAAGGATGAGGTATTTTCTTGGAATAGAAGTTATTCAGACAACCAAAGGGATCTTCATTGGATAGAAAAAATATGCATCTGAAATTCTTGAGAGGTTTCAAATGGTGGATTGTAATCCAGTTCAGAACCCAATTGTTCCTGGGGTTAAACTGGTGAAGAACTCAGGTGAGAATAAGGTGGATGCAACTTATTACAAACAGATTGTAGGTAGCCTCATGTACCTAACAACCACTCGTCCATACTTGATGTATGTAGTCAGTCTCATTAGCAGGTACTTGGAGTCACCATCAATCTCACATCTTCAAGCTGCAAAGAGAGTGCTTCGTTATGTTAAAGGAACAACTAATTTTCGTTTGTTTTACAAGAAGGGGAAAACAGGGGAGCTGATTGCTTATAGTGACAGTGATTATGTAGGAGATTTAGATGATCGAAAGAGTACTACTGGTTATGTTTTTAAGCTTAGTTCTGGAGCGGTGTCTTGGTCTTCAAAGAAACAACCTGTGGTGACACTGTCAACTACTGAAGCTGAATTCATTGCAGCTACAGCCTGTGCTTGCCAAGGTGTTTGGTTAAGAAGGTTACTTGAAGAAATGTGCTATGCTCAGAATAATCCAACAGTGATTTGCTCCAATTGGTGTGTACTATAACATATCCAAAATTCAGCCCCATTGGATAAATCTGGAGTCCGTTACCTAGCAAACACAGAACCATGCTCAGGATGGATCTTATCAGCGCGGAAAATGAGTTAGCAATTTGTTTCGGCCTTAACTTCTTCCTCCGACCTTGGATTGGCCCAAATAACATATGGCTGGAAAGAAGACATTCTGAACTTCAATTTAGAGTGCTTAAAGTCCTAATTTGATTAAGAGAAGCCCAAGTTGTAAGCCCTTGAAGTTGCTGGTCATGCTGACCTCAGCATGTGCTGGTTGGATGCTTGGTCATGGTGAGCTAGGTATGAGCTATCATTTCTGGTTGGAAGCTTGGTCATGGTGACATGAAGATGAGCTAGGGCTGCTGGTGGGATCTATTGGTGAAGTGCATCAACCAATTCAAGATTTTCTAATACAAGTGCATCACCCAATTTAGATTTTCTAATACAAGTGCATCAACCATTTCAGATTTTATAAAACAAGTGTTGTATGCATTAGCCATACTTAATTCAGATTTTCAGCTTCCTTAGGCCTATATATAGTGAGGTTTCCCAAGCTTGTAAACACACCCCAAGGGGGGGAGCTCTCAAACACTTCTCTAGAGCTCCCTTCCCTTCTCTCCCTCAAATTCTCTTAGTTTCTCTTTCTAGTTTTCAATTGTTGTAATGAAATCTTTTGTGTTGAAATTTTCCTTAAGTTTTTCTTAATTCCACTTTACTTTTCATTATGTAAATTCTTTCTTAAGTATTCAAGTTTAATTAGTTTCCAAGTTTCAATTATGGTTTTTGTTCTTATTCATTATGCTTATAAGTTAATATGCTAGTTTGAATGATTGATCACCATTTAGGCTTGCGTGTTAGCTATCTTGGTTTGAATTAAGAGTATACACCATGCTTTAATTCGAATTGAACTATGAATAGGAAGAGTATGTATGGACATTCGACAACAGGGATTAGATACATGCTTGGTTGTTTAAAATGTTCTTCTATGCTTAATGGGTTCCTAATGCTTAATTTTAGGTTAGACAACAAATGATCAAATTAGGGAATTAGGAACACAAGGTTATGACCACACACCATGGCTTAATCATACTTTAGCTAGAATCAATCCATTAATCTAAATTGAACTTGGGAACTTATTTGCTTGAGTTACTTATTTCTTTCTTCCTTGTTTTATGTTCTTTGTTTTTGTTTCTATTTTGTGTAGGGAAACTAAATTGGATCATTCAATCACCAATCCCTGTGGAATCGACCTCGTACTTACATATGCTAAACTACCAACGGCTCGTGCACTTGCGAGTATCACAAGTTGAGGATGCAACTGAATCCATTTTGGTGCAGCTGTATCTACACAACAAGTTTTTGGCGCCGTTGCCGGGGATCGGTAACATTGTTTGATTCTATTTGGCTTTCCTACTTTAGTTTTTTTTTCTTAACTGGACAATTTCAAGTTTTAAAGTTAATGACGTTAATGGACAAGTTGTGTTTGTAGTCCAACAGAAAAGGACAATTGCCCAACAAGCAAGAGAACTGGGTTTAAGTCCCAGCTTACACAACCCATTGGTGCTTGTTGCTTTGAAGCATGGAATTGGATGTGTGTTGATTTTTCCTTTTCATTTTTAGTTTTTTTTTATATTTCGTAATCCTTTAATTCTGTTTCAAGTTTTTTGTGTTCGTTTTAGCAATTTATGATAGCTTAATAAAAATGGAGAGAGATGGCAACCTCAATCATAAGAATGGGGAGTGTGGAGCAGTGGGAGAAGTCGCGACCTCCAAATGCATCCATGCTCGACCTAATCGCTTCAAGGGGGAGTATTCCAATCTTTTCTCTTTAGTTGTTTTGTTATTATTTTAGTAATTTTAATTTTCTATTTCTTTTATTAAAAAAAAATTAAAAAGATTTTTTATATTAGCTGACTCGTGGTAACTCCAGTGAGCGTCTCCGTCAATACAGTGTCTAGGAGTTCTTTAGGCGACACCTTCGGTGTCTAAGAAGTTTGGGTTTTAAGTGGGACCTTTGTGACCCCTCCAACCTTCCCGGATCCCCTGGCTGTGTTTTCTGAGGCCCTTAACTGGTCATCCATGAGTTGCTTGTATATTTGTGTGTTTTATATAAAAAAAAAAAACAAAACAAAAACAAAAAATTTAAAAAATTGAAATTTGAGTTTTTATTTTTTTTATCCTTGTAAATTGAAATTTGGAACTTCTTTTTTTTTATTTTTTTTATTTTTCTTTGTGTGGTCAGTTAGTTGTAAATAATAATAAATTTAAAAAAAAAATCAATTTGGAACTTCTTTGTTTTCTTTTTTTTGTTTTGTTAAGTTAGTTTATGTATTTATTTACGTGGTGTGGTTAGTTAGTTTATTTCTGAGTGTTAAAAACATATTATTTTTATTTCACTCAAACACTGCATTACAAACAAAGAAAAAAAAAAGAAGTAAAAAATTTAAATAAATAAATAAAATATAAAAAAAAAAAAAAAAACATTCAAATAAATTAAAAATAAAAACAACTTCTTCTTCTTCTTCTTCGTCTTCATCTTCATCTTCATGGCATGCCTCTATTATCTCTTACTTGCAGAATCTGCAGCAGCTCCACATGGTCCTCATTTTTTCTCTGCAGTGCTTCCACGTGCTGATTGGCACAGTAGAGCCGCTTCTGCAAGTCCGCCACCATAGCCTTCAAGGAAGTTATTTCCTCGCTCATCGCGGCACACTCCAGTGTTCTCGCCAGCAATCGCATACCCAAATTGGTAGCCGAGACCGCATGGAGAACAGTTAAATTATTGGACTCCTCCACCGCTGCTTTGTCAGACCTCTGTGCCACATGCAGATGATCTGTCGGTGTGAGCTTGCAGCCAATCATGCCTCCAAGCAGCGCTGCTCTGTTCGGCATTGCCTCAGAAAAGTTCGGTATTACCTCAGCAAAGTTTGAGGCCGTACCGTGATGATATGTGGAGTTTGGGAAGACATGGTTTTGAGGAGCCCTTATCTGCGCATTCGGTGGTGCAAGGGACAGTTCAAGGCTAAGATCATCAAGGTGAGTGCATGAGGATGCCATTGTTTTGTTTTTGGATTTTTTGATGTTTTTCTCTGAATTTGCAGGAAGAAATGCGGGGTACTCTTCTACTTCACCGAGATGAGTTTAAATAGACTTATACAGACGAGGGAGCCGAAAGCACTTCGGATCTCGAGGGTGCTATCCTGTGCTCTTTTCTCTCGGATCCCTTCATTTCTGGCGCAAATTGCGAGCACGTTTTTTTTTAAAAGGGAGCATGTCTACACTTTCACTTACTTTTGCCTCCCTGTTTTCTGATGTTTGTGTTTTTGCTTTTTCAGTTTTTATTTTATTTTATTTTATTTTCAATTATTTTCTTCTTGTTTGACAGGTTTCTTAATAATGTAGTTGGAAGAAGAGACAAAATTAAAGATGCGTCTTGGACACCTGGTGCAAGAATCCCAACTCTTCTTTTAAATTCTTGTTTGAATTGCGTGTTTATTTCAGTTTATTTATTTATTTATTTATTTTGTTTTTTTTATTTAATTAGGTAGTATAATTTAAAACTCATAGGATATTCTTTGAAGGAGCTAAATTTTTGGTAACTCCAGTGAGCAAGCGCAGTCTATACAGTGTCTAGGAGTTCTTTAAGGCGACACCTTCGGTGTCTAAGAAGTTAGGGTTTTAAGCGGGACCATTGTGACCCCTCCAACCTTCCCGGAACCCCTGGCTGTGTTTTCTGAGGCCCTTAACTGGTTATCCTTAAGTTTTTCTCTTAAAAGAAGAAGCAGTTATTTGTGTATTTACTTAACTAAAAATTAAAATTAAAAAAAAAAAAAAAAAATCTTGTTTGGGTCTTCGTGTTTTTGTTTGATTGTCGTTCTTTAAATTTAGGGTCAATCGTTTCTTTGAGATAGCTAACGTTTTTATTTCCCAATTAAAGAAAAAAAAAAACACACATACACTTTAAAATTAAATAAAAACTGAAATCATTTCTTCTTGGCCTTCGGTGTCTCGACCATAGGAGCTTTGAGTTTGGCCCTCTGGCTGTCCTCTTCCGGGGCTTCACGCACAGCCTCTTGGGGCTCATCACTTGAGCTCCCAAAGATCGCAATCTTAGCTTGAGCGTAACTACTCTCGCGATCTGCTTGCTTGCGTTTACCCGGTCGGTCTAGGTCCTCCAGTTGCTTTCTCATGTCGCGAGAGTACAACTCTACCATCTTTGATAGATTTTTATTCTCGTCTCGCAATACTTCTAGCTGGTGTCGATTCACCTCCACAATCCTTGACCTCTCCCTTTTCAAGCTTTTTATAGCACTCTGACAGTCTTCAACCAAACTTCGCTCCGCCGCCAACTGAGCTTTAAGCACCTCTACCTCATGGGACTTCGCAAGTAGGCGATGACCCAAACTTGCGACACATGCTGTACTCTGCACGCTCAGTGCCAGGGCATCACTCGTGACCCGGTTGTCATCCCTTGTCCCGAACACACGTATATCTTTGGGAGTCACTAAATTTCTGCAAACTCCAATGGCAACATCGTTGTCCAGGAGTATTGAGTCATTGACAGTCACAGGCCCCCGTGCGGAGGCAAAGTAGGGCATCCATACTGGTGCTACTGCTTGGCCTCGTGTCTGAGTCGGTGGAGCTAGGTTGAGATCTAACGAAAATGGGTAGGAAGAGGCCATTTGATTTCTCACTTTTTTCTTCTTTTCTCTTTTGTGTTTCTGAGTTTGTGGTTTTGTTTTTATCCCCTTCTTTTTCCTTCTTATAGATATAGTCTTTGACAAACCCTAGCCATTGCAGCGTCTAAGCATTTCCCAGCTGGAGATTCAGAAATGCTTAGACGCTGCAATGGCTAGGGTTTGTCAAAGACTATATCTATAAGAAGGAAAAAGAAGGGGATAAAAACAAAACCACAAACTCAGAAACACAAAAGAGAAAAGAAGAAAAAAGTGAGAAATCAAATGGCCTCTTCCTACCCATTTTCGTTAGATCTCAACCTAGCTCCACCGACTCAGACACGAGGCCAAGCAGTAGCACCAGTATGGATGCCCTACTTTGCCTCCGCACGGGGGCCTGTGACTGTCAATGACTCAATACTCCTGGACAACGATGTTGCCATTGGAGTTTGCAGAAATTTAGTGACTCCCAAAGATATACGTGTGTTCGGGACAAGGGATGACAACCGGGTCACGAGTGATGCCCTGGCACTGAGCGTGCAGAGTACAGCATGTGTCGCAAGTTTGGGTCATCGCCTACTTGCGAAGTCCCATGAGGTAGAGGTGCTTAAAGCTCAGTTGGCGGCGGAGCGAAGTTTGGTTGAAGACTGTCAGAGTGCTATAAAAAGCTTGAAAAGGGAGAGGTCAAGGATTGTGGAGGTGAATCGACACCAGCTAGAAGTATTGCGAGACGAGAATAAAAATCTATCAAAGATGGTAGAGTTGTACTCTCGCGACATGAGAAAGCAACTGGAGGACCTAGACCGACCGGGTAAACGCAAGCAAGCAGATCGCGAGAGTAGTTACGCTCAAGCTAAGATTGCGATCTTTGGGAGCTCAAGTGATGAGCCCCAAGAGGCTGTGCGTGAAGCCCCGGAAGAGGACAGCCAGAGGGCCAAACTCAAAGCTCCTATGGTCGAGACACCGAAGGCCAAGAAGAAATGATTTCAGTTTTTATTTAATTTTAAAGTGTATGTGTGTTTTTTTTTTTCTTTAATTGGGAAATAAAAACGTTAGCTATCTCAAAGAAACGATTGACCCTAAATTTAAAGAACGACAATCAAACAAAAACACGAAGACCCAAACAAGATTTTTTTTTTTTTTTTTTAATTTTAATTTTTAGTTAAGTAAATACACAAATAACTGCTTCTTCTTTTAAGAGAAAAACTTAAGGATAACCAGTTAAGGGCCTCAGAAAACACAGCCAGGGGTTCCGGGAAGGTTGGAGGGGTCACAATGGTCCCGCTTAAAACCCTAACTTCTTAGACACCGAAGGTGTCGCCTTAAAGAACTCCTAGACACTGTATAGACTGCGCTTGCTCACTGGAGTTACCAAAAATTTAGCTCCTTCAAAGAATATCCTATGAGTTTTAAATTATACTACCTAATTAAATAAAAAAAACAAAATAAATAAATAAATAAATAAACTGAAATAAACACGCAATTCAAACAAGAATTTAAAAGAAGAGTTGGGATTCTTGCACCAGGTGTCCAAGACGCATCTTTAATTTTGTCTCTTCTTCCAACTACATTATTAAGAAACCTGTCAAACAAGAAGAAAATAATTGAAAATAAAATAAAATAAAATAAAAACTGAAAAAGCAAAAACACAAACATCAGAAAACAGGGAGGCAAAAGTAAGTGAAAGTGTAGACATGCTCCCTTTTAAAAAAAAACGTGCTCGCAATTTGCGCCAGAAATGAAGGGATCCGAGAGAAAAGAGCACAGGATAGCACCCTCGAGATCCGAAGTGCTTTCGGCTCCCTCGTCTGTATAAGTCTATTTAAACTCATCTCGGTGAAGTAGAAGAGTACCCCGCATTTCTTCCTGCAAATTCAGAGAAAAACATCAAAAAATCCAAAAACAAAACAATGGCATCCTCATGCACTCACCTTGATGATCTTAGCCTTGAACTGTCCCTTGCACCACCGAATGCGCAGATAAGGGCTCCTCAAAACCATGTCTTCCCAAACTCCACATATCATCACGGTACGGCCTCAAACTTTGCTGAGGTAATACCGAACTTTTCTGAGGCAATGCCGAACAGAGCAGCGCTGCTTGGAGGCATGATTGGCTGCAAGCTCACACCGACAGATCATCTGCATGTGGCACAGAGGTCTGACAAAGCAGCGGTGGAGGAGTCCAATAATTTAACTGTTCTCCATGCGGTCTCGGCTACCAATTTGGGTATGCGATTGCTGGCGAGAACACTGGAGTGTGCCGCGATGAGCGAGGAAATAACTTCCTTGAAGGCTATGGTGGCGGACTTGCAGAAGCGGCTCTACTGTGCCAATCAGCACGTGGAAGCACTGCAGAGAAAAAATGAGGACCATGTGGAGCTGCTGCAGATTCTGCAAGTAAGAGATAATAGAGGCATGCCATGAAGATGAAGATGAAGACGAAGAAGAAGAAGAAGAAGTTGTTTTTATTTTTAATTTATTTGAATGTTCTTTTTTTTTTTTTTTTTTTTTTTTATATTATTTATTTAAATTTTTTACTTCTTTTTTTTTTCTTTGTTTGTAATGCAGTGTTTGAGTGAAATAAAAATAATATGTTTTTAACACTCAGAAATAAACTAACTAACCACACCACGTAAATAAATACATAAACTAACTTAACAAAACAAAAAAAAGAAAACAAAGAAGTTCCAAATTGATTTTTTTTTTTAAATTTATTATTATTTACAACTAACTGACCACACAAAGAAAAATAAAAAAAATAAAAAAAAAGAAGTTCCAAATTTCAATTTACAAGGATAAAAAAAATAAAAACTCAAATTTCAATTTTTTAAATTTTTTGTTTTTTTTTTGTTTTTTTTTTTTTATAAAACACACAAATATACAAGCAACTCATGGATGACCAGTTAAGGGCCTCAGAAAACACAGCCAGGGGATCCGGGAAGGTTGGAGGGGTCACAAAGGTCCCACTTAAAACCCAAACTTCTTAGACACCGAAGGTGTCGCCTAAAGAACTCCTAGACACTGTATTGACGGAGACGCTCACTGGAGTTACCACGAGTCAGCTAATATAAAAAATCTTTTTAATTTTTTTTTAATAAAAGAAATAGAAAATTAAAATTACTAAAATAATAACAAAACAACTAAAGAGAAAAGATTGGAATACTCCCCCTTGAAGCGATTAGGTCGAGCATGGATGCATTTGGAGGTCGCGACTTCTCCCACTGCTCCACACTCCCCATTCTTATGATTGAGGTTGCCATCTCTCTCCATTTTTATTAAGCTATCATAAATTGCTAAAACGAACACAAAAAACTTGAAACAGAATTAAAGGATTACGAAATATAAAAAAAAACTAAAAATGAAAAGGAAAAATCAACACACATCCAATTCCATGCTTCAAAGCAACAAGCACCAATGGGTTGTGTAAGCTGGGACTTAAACCCAGTTCTCTTGCTTGTTGGGCAATTGTCCTTTTCTGTTGGACTACAAACACAACTTGTCCTTTTCTGTTGGACTACAAACACAACTTGTCCATTAACGTCATTAACTTTAAAACTTGAAATTGTCCAGTTAAGAAAAAAAAACTAAAGTAGGAAAGCCAAATAGAATCAAACAATGTTACCGATCCCCGGCAACGGCGCCAAAAACTTGTTGTGTAGATACAGCTGCACCAAAATGGATTCAGTTGCATCCTCAACTTGTGATACTCGCAAGTGCACGAGCCGTTGGTAGTTTAGCATATGTAAGTGCGAGGTCGATTCCACAGGGATTGGTGATTGAATGATCCAATTTAGTTTCCCTACACAAAATAGAAACAAAAACAAAGAACATAAAACAAGGAAGAAAGAAATAAGTAACTCAAGCAAATAAGTTCCCAAGTTCAATTTAGATTAATGGATTGATTCTAGCTAAAGTATGATTAAGCCATGGTGTGTGGTCATAACCTTGTGTTCCTAATTCCCTAATTTGATCATTTGTTGTCTAACCTAAAATTAAGCATTAGGAACCCATTAAGCATAGAAGAACATTTTAAACAACCAAGCATGTATCTAATCCCTGTTGACGAATGTCCATACATACTCTTCCTATTCATAGTTCAATTCGAATTAAAGCATGGTGTATACTCTTAATTCAAACCAAGATAGCTAACACGCAAGCCTAAATGGTGATCAATCATTCAAACTAGCATATTAACTTATAAGCATAATGAATAAGAACAAAAACCATAATTGAAACTTGGAAACTAATTAAACTTGAATACTTAAGAAAGAATTTACATAATGAAAAGTAAAGTGGAATTAAGAAAAACTTAAGGAAAATTTCAACACAAAAGATTTCATTACAACAATTGAAAACTAGAAAGAGAAACTAAGAGAATTTGAGGGAGAGAAGGGAAGGGAGCTCTAGAGAAGTGTTTGAGAGCTCCCCCCCTTGGGGTGTGTTTACAAGCTTGGGAAACCTCACTATATATAGGCCTAAGGAAGCTGAAAATCTGAATTAAGTATGGCTAATGCATACAACACTTGTTTTATAAAATCTGAAATGGTTGATGCACTTGTATTAGAAAATCTAAATTGGGTGATGCACTTGTATTAGAAAATCTTGAATTGGTTGATGCACTTCACCAATAGATCCCACCAGCAGCCCTAGCTCATCTTCATGTCACCATGACCAAGCTTCCAACCAGAAATGATAGCTCATACCTAGCTCACCATGACCAAGCATCCAACCAGCACATGCTGAGGTCAGCATGACCAGCAACTTCAAGGGCTTACAACTTGGGCTTCTCTTAATCAAATTAGGACTTTAAGCACTCTAAATTGAAGTTCAGAATGTCTTCTTTCCAGCCATATGTTATTTGGGCCAATCCAAGGTCGGAGGAAGAAGTTAAGGCCGAAACAAATTGCTAACTCATTTTCCGCGCTGATAAGATCCATCCTGAGCATGGTTCTGTGTTTGCTAGGTAACGGACTCCAGATTTATCCAATCGGGCTGAATTTTGGATATGTTATAGTACACACCAATTGGAGCAACTTTCATGAAGAATGTGGCCTCATCCGAGCTATGTAGGTTGCTGAAACAAAGCTTGCAATATGACCTACGGAACTGGACTGGCAGGGGGCTGTAGCCATAATGAATTTGTCTTTAAGCTCTTCATCAATTCATCCAAATTAGGCCTTAACATGCTTGAATTGCATGAATTATGTTCTCCAAAGCCATCATTGTTACCTAAAGCTCAATTAACTGAAAGATAAACACAAAAAGGATTAAAAGCACAAGTTTAACTCAAAAACATAACCAAATCATAAGCTAGAAGGGTAAGAAATAATATACAATTATGAACCGATCATGATTTATTATGATAATAGTTCTGCAATCAAACTTTCAAAGAATCCTGTGATGCTTGGGAGGAGCAAGCATATAAATGTTTGATTTCATTTTCTCCGTGACTTAGCAAGAGATAGGATTGTGGAGCTTAGTTACTGTCAAAGTCAAGAACAAGCGGCTGATATCTTGACTAAGCCATTAAAGGGTGAAGACTTCACAAGGCTACTTGGATTGCTTGGAGTCTGTAGTGATACTGTAGTAAACTGATCTTGAAGATTCAGTTTAAGGGAGGATGTTAAAAGTACTAGCTGTTTACTTCAGTTTTAAGTGGTCCTATTTTGTAGGTCTAGATAAGCAGGTTGTTGGTGCCTTGCTTAATAATCCTGTTTGTTATGGGATCCTTTTGTTATTTGACTTAGTCTTTTACCACGTTTAGGATTGGTTACAACGTGGGTTGCTTTCAGTTTACCTTGTTCTATAAGGCTATATATTAGCCAAGAGTTCTATTCAATTAACAAGCTTTTCCTCCAACTATCAAAGAATTTCTTAATACAGTAACAAGCTGTGGATCGAAGAAGCAACACACTTGGAACTTGGTAGGTGATAATAACACCAGTCAGTCGAGCGGCCTACGTGTTGGCACCTTGTCCGCACCTTAATCTCTCTTTATCCCTCTTTATGTTGCTAGCCTCTGGATATGTGTGCATCATCAATTAGGTCCAATTTTATACCGAATACAAACCAATAATTCGGAGCTAATAAACCACAAATGAACAAAAAAATTCTGAGAAATCTGGAGATAATTGGGCTAATCAACAAAAA
This sequence comes from Prunus avium, assembly GCF_965620075.1. NCBI lineage: Eukaryota > Viridiplantae > Streptophyta > Magnoliopsida > Rosales > Rosaceae > Prunus > Prunus avium. The sequence continues at coordinate 6,306,093 of NC_142290.1, forward strand.
CACACCAATCTATACTGATTGACACTAATTGATATGATAGTCTTTCTAATTTTTTTTTTTATTTAAGTAGGTTATTTTATTTGTATTTTATGTTTATAATTCTAGTTTTCTTTCTTTCTCATTTTAATGTATTTACAGGGATATAATGGAGAAGACCTATAGTGTGGATCTTGAGGATTTAGTTGGGTCTTAGGTTGTGGATTGAGATTTGAATTTGAGGGTTAGAGAGAAAGAGAGGGGTAGAGAGAAGAAGATAGGGAGGGAGAGGTTGGGATGGTGGGTTGACTGAGATGGGGGCTGCGATGACGGGGGAAGAGGTCAGTTGTGGTGAGGGGTGATGGGTCTGTGGGTTGAAAAATAGAAGAGGGGAGTAGGGTCTGGAGGTGGTCAGAATTAATGGTGGATGGGAGGGGGGGGGGGGGGGTAAGGGAGGGACGGAGAGAGTTTAGGGAGAGAGATTCTTTTTAGTTTTAAATTTTTTAATGTTTTTTTAATTAGTTTTAATTATTAGAATATTTAATTATATCTTTATCTATATGGATGTGGGCTCCATTTGCCATGTCACCCCTTAATTAGTGGATAATGATCCATGTGTACGAAATTACAAAAACACCCCTGCCACGTCATCATAGTTAATAGACTTTCGTATGGAGTTGACGGTAGGGGGCAAAGTGGGTCACCAAACTACGATCAAGCGGGGTAAGTGGGCCACTTTAAGTTTCGAGGGCCAATGTGAGATTTGACCACAGTTTCAAGGGGCATTGATGTAAATAAGCCTTTTTACAATCAACCCAAAAACAACAACACAAAAAGACTAAAACACAAAAAACTATGTTTTTAAAGGGTATTCAATTGAAATCAAGGTCTAAAATATTGATGGTTTTGAAAATATTGGTGGTCCAAAAATACGGAAATTTCTATGGAAATATCGGGAAATTATCAATATGGATAAAAATTGAATAAAAACCACGGAAATTGTAAGAAAAAATTGGAATGTTTTTTTGAAACTTTGGAGGATGTTTATTTAGTCAGTTATCTATTATTTTATCACAAAAAATTGGAAGGAAATGCATTGCTTGATGAGTTTAACTGATTTAAGTTGATTATATAAAGAGCTGGCAAACACTGCGAGTGTATAAAATATGTAGTAGTTAATGAAAGAAGATTAAACACACCATAATCATGATTACTACAATATTTTACACTTTATACTTTGTATAGTAAGATACATAAGTGACTTAGTACCACATAGAGTTCCTATAATGTTTAAATTTGAGTTATTTACACTAACACCCCCTGAGGTTTGTGCGAGCAAATAATCATTTTCCAATCACAAAGTGCCAACTGGACAAGAAGAATATCTCCTAGGTCAATAATTGAGCTTATTTATTTGGACAATTAATTGATACTAAAAATAGGGATATTATCTTAAATATGAGATATTATCTTGGCTTATTTACTGTAGTACCCCTGGAACTTTGGTCAAATCTCACTTTACCCCATGAAAGTTAAAATGACTCACTTAACCCCCTTGACCAAGGTTTGGTGTTCCAGTTTGCCCCCTACCGTTATCTCCATTAATAACTCCGTCAATTTTGATGACGTGGCATGACTATTTTAGTCTTTTTACCATAAGTGATGATGTGTGAGATGTAGGCCCCACTCTTTCTACTTAGGTAGACTAAAATATTAATAAAAAATTAAAATTAAATAATTAAATAATGTAATTACTTGTTAATATATAAAAAATATAAAAAATGGAAAAAAAATTAATATTTAAAAAATCTCTTCTTCTCCATCTCTTTCCCTCTGTCGTCCCCTCCCCTTCCCCTAACTTCACACCATCAGACCACAACCACCACCCAACCCAAAGCCACCCTCACCACCACCACTCCAACCTCACCCAACATCACCCACCCATCAACCAACCCTTACCACCCTCCCACCACACAACTTCTCAAGACACCCCCACCTCTTTCTCTATTCCTCTCTCTTCTCCCAAGCCCAGCCCCAACATCCACATAGTCACCCACCCCACCCCGCCACGACCTCCCCTTCCCTAGCCCTTTATTCTGAATTTTAAATAGACACAAACAGATTCAAGAGAGGGATCCATATTGGGAATTAGGGAATTTAGATCTATAGTCCAGATCAATCACCAGTCAGCACCTCACAACCACAAAGTTGAAGACTATACAAACAAGCATACGTAAATTTGATGCTTGATCACATATAGAAGCTATGTCTTGTTGATTTACTTTGGTCATGTCCACCAGACAAGGACGACCCTTTTCATTATTACAGTATTTAACACAAGATTTCCCACTTCAGAAAAAGGTAATCCAATATATTTATATAAAAAACCCAAAAAAGAAAAAAATGGAAGAAGTAAAAACAGAACCAGAGGAAGCAATCAAAAATGGTAATTTTTATGTCTTAATGTTACAAATAATAACGTTTTGATCATGGGATTATTTGGCCGAAGCTTCTGCACTCAGAAAGCAATTTCTGGTCACCACCTTGACAAAAAAAGAAAACTCTTATGCATCTGTACAAGCAGTTATCGGCCAACCCCACATTTGATGCTTTATCCCTATTGCAATTTCAGAATAAGGGGCTGGGAAGGGGGAGGTCATGGCGGGGTGGGGTGGGTGACTATGTGGATGTCGGGGCTGGGCTAGGGAGAAGAGAGAGGAACAGAGAGAGAGGTGGGGGTGTCTTGAGAAGTTGTGTGGTGGGAGGGTGGTAAGGGTTGGTTGATGGGTGGGTGATGTTGGGTAAGGTTGGAGTGGTGGTGGTGAGGGTGGCTTTGGGTTGGGTGGTGGTTGTGGTCTGATGGTGTGAAATTAGGGAAAGGAGAGGGGACGACAGAGGGAGAGAGATGGAGAAGAAGAAATTTTTTTAATATTAATTTTTTTCCATTTTTGATAATTTTTTTATGTTAACAAATAATTACATTATTACATTATTTAATTTTAATTTTTTATTAATATTTTAGTCTACTTAAGTAGAAAAAGTGGGGCCTACATCTCACACATCATCACTAATGGTAAAAAGACTAAAATAGTCATGCCATGTCATCAAAAGTGACGGAGTTATTAATGGAGATAACGGTATGGGGCAAACTGGAACATCAAACCTTGGTCAAAAGGGTTAAGTGGGCCATTTTAACTTTCCGGGGGGGGGGGTAAAGTGAGATTTGACCAAAGTTTCAGGGGTACTACAGTAAATAAGCCTATTATCTTTATTTGGGAATATAATTACCAATTAAAAGATAATATCATCAATTTATGATATTATCATCAATTAGTGATTTGATCCCAATCAAATCCCTAATTGAATCAATATCTCCATTTAAGGGAAAGAATCTCTTTCTTCCAAATCAGAAGATATTATTTGAAAAACCTTAGATGGCTAGAGCCCTATACATACATAGCCACATTCAACACATGAGGTAATCCTAAACCTAGCTCTAAAAACCCACGAAAACCTCTCTCTATCTCTCGAGCCGTCTGCCACACCCTAATTGACGGCCACTCCCTCTTTCATCTCTCCCACAGGGCTAAGTGCCACCACCCACAGCTTCGGCCACCCGACTCTTCATGTGAGAGAAAACTCCCTCCAGTTTAGTTATTGCCCGCATCTTTTCTTAAAGATCCAATTAAACTAACTTAGGTATCGAAGGGCCTGTGGCCAACACCCCCTGGATGTGGTCTTTTACTCCTATTTGTTTCACATGAATTGAAGAAGAGAGAGAAGAAAGGTCGAAGGTTAAAGAATCTACACGCGAATATTCTCCCGTGAGAAATTTGCATAAACAAGGTTTTCGGATTTTTCACAAAACTCCTTGAGGTTTTAGAAATTACAAGACCACCCCCTGAGGTTTTAAATTTTTTTCACAAAACTCCTTTTCATTGATTTTTCATCCAAAGATTGATGATTTTATACACAAAAAAAAAATTCTCCAAATGACAATGTTGGCCTTTGAGATTTGCATATACTTCATTGAGGTTAATTTTGTCATTTGCATAAGTTTTTTTTATAATGAAATCATCAATTTTTGGACAAACAATCAACGAAAAAGGATTTTGTGAAAACAAACTAAAACCTCAGGGGGGTGTTTGTTTAATTTTTGAGACTCGAGTGAAAACACAAGAAACCTCAGGGGATGTTAGTGTAAATCACTCTTCAAAATTTTCATTGTCTTCATCATCTCGATATTATCAATATTATAGCGATATTTTGGCCAAATTTTACTGAAGTGTGAGAGAAATTATCGACATTGATATTTTCCGATATTATCGATTAATCAATACTTATACGATATGTGTATGGATATGTTCCAAAATATTCTAGATCCGAAAAAACGATAATATCCTCGATATTTCGTTAATGTTAAATATCAATATTTTAGTCCTTGATTGAGATTTTAAAAGATTTTAAAGAAGTTAATTCTAGGTTATTGAATCACGATTTAATACAAAAATTATGAGTATTCTCAATCTATAAAGTTCATTCGAATTTGGACATATTAAATCATTACTTTAAAAGACTCCAAAAAGATTTCAATTTTTATTTAAGTACTCTTTCAATCTTTTATGGAGGTTGGGCAATGCTTCCGTTAATTTTGTTTCTAAAGAAGCCAACCTTGTGGCTCATAGACTAGCTAAATATCTTTTATCTCTACATGTATCTTACAGGATGTGCTGCGGAGTTATCTTAAGTAATTGTTTTCATTTGATTAATGAGATTGTTTTTCCTTTTAAAAAAATAAAGTGCACAAGCAAATTTCAATTTTTGAAATTGAATTCTATAATAAAAGAAAGTAAATGGTTAGTGACATTTGTGGGTTACCAGTTATAAAAAGAAGGGTTATTTATTGTAATGCCACCTGAAACTCCGGTCAAATCTCACTTTATCTCTTGAAAATAAGGCTTATTTATTATGGGTTATTGATGGTTTACTTTGCCTCATACATACCGTTAACTCTGTTAAAAATTCTGTTAAAACCACTGACATGGCACAAATGGGACCTACCCTTTTGTTGAAATGTATGCCATATCAGTTCCACGTGTGAAAAAATAAAATAAAATATTTTATTTTAAAAAATATTTAGAAAATTACTTTTTTCTACATTTTCTCTGTGTACCAGAACCAGGAGAAGAACTTACCTAGCACAAGGATGCCAAGGTCAGCTTTCCACGTCAGCATCCCCTCCAATTGTCTTTTCACAGTTGGCCACAAGTCTCACACTTAAAAATACTACGATAGGAAAGTTGTTCACGTTTGAGATTTTAATGTTTTCAACAGTCGAAAGGCAGGATATGATTCATAGCTAGGGCAATCCTTTTAGATGAGTATATCTGATGCAGGAAATTAAAAGAGAGAGAATAGCGAGGAAGTGGAGAGAGTAGGGAACTAAAACAATGATCAAATTAGGATAGCCGAAACCAAGAGACCTCAAGTGGCTTCACCTTGAGCCCTTTGATACATTGATGATTATTGGAATCCTCAGTTGCCTCAAAATAAAATTGAAAAACAACTCAACAATACCAAGAGAATTCCAGTGGCTTAACTCACTGACCTCGGGCACTTCGCTGTATTGATGATGGTTGGAATCCTTGATTGCCTCGTATAGAATTGAACAAGTTCTAAAAAACTGTTTCCCTCTTTTCGGCCGGGTAGGCCGATGGAAGAAGTTTTTTGGTCCTTCTTCTCTTGAGATGCGTAGGCGTGCCACCACCAAGCCACTTGATGGCTTGGATGGAAAGATCGTGTGAATGTGTTTGCGCTTCTGACTTTTAATCAAACGATTGATCGGCCAAGCAAGGAACCTCCTCTTGGCCTAGGTTCTTTTTCTTCCTTGAGGTCAAGGATGATTGAGAATTGTATGACTATTTTTAGGATTTTTGTGATAAGTGTAATGAATGTAAATGCAGTAAACAAAATGACAGAAATGTAAATGAGATAAAATAGATTAAAGCGATAAAAACTTGAATTAAACTCGAAAGTAAAGACAATTGAAATTAAATTGCAAGAAAGTAAGCTTACACTAGGAAAACGAAGAACTTGGATAATTTGAAGAACTTGAAAGATAAAATCCTAGACTATGAATTGAAAAGTACAGGATAAAAAGATAGATTTTGTGTGTTCAGTTGGAGGTCCCCTTCTCTTCTTCTGACGACCAATTTATAGAGCTTCCTTCAGCTCATGGGTTTGGCCATTAAATGGCCTCAACTAACTTTCATTGAAAATCCTTCCAAGATTAATGTCTTCCGGGGCTCTAGACATTTAATGAGAATTTTCCAACCATCATCAACCCCTATGGTTGGTCAGTAAAATGAGATCAGGATAGTAGGGTGGCTACAAATATTCCCAATATTAATGCCTTCCGGAGCTCTAGGCATGAACTACCCGATGTCTTGGAAATCTTCCCAGAATTAATGCCCTCCTGTCTTCCGAATATTAATGCCCTCCTTGCAGCCAACTCTTCGCAGCCAACTCCTTGCAGCCAACTCCTTGCAGCCAACACTTTGCAGCCAACTCTTTGCATTGGAAGTCATTTGTTGCTGACATAAAGCATCTATCCACTTGAAACACTAAACAAAGAAAAAGAAAGAAAGGGTTCTTTCTCCAAATGGACAAACCAATTAAACTGCTCCCATAAAATAATGCCAAATCCACCCAAAGCATATTTGAGTCAAACATTTCAGCATTTCCCATGTGATTTGCTGCTTCCTTTGTCCAATTGTTATTTAACAAAACACCACTTTCGGCTGCAACTTTGCATTCATTCATATGAATAACAAGACCATTGAATTCCAACCCAAAAACTTGCAACCTAATTTACAAAGAGATCAAATACTTCAGCCGACCAAGAATATTGCCCACAGCCTTTTCATACCCATGCCAATTTGAACCAAGTTTGAGAATACCAAAGTAAACCCACGTGGGTCCTCTCATGTCCAAACCATCTCTTCAGCCAAGACTTCCATTTTCCAGCCAACTATTTGGCCATCTTCACAGCCAACATAAAAAAAAACATTCCTTCAGCCAAGTTCAAAACCTCCCTCTTCTTCAAGACCCAAAACTTAGGGTACTGTTCAGAAATCCAGAAGTCATATTTCGGAAACTTGGATCAGAAAACTTCCTTCATGAAAGTTGTTCGTCTACTTGAGAACTAAAGTCTGTAAAATTTGTAGAATTTTCTGAATTTTCCTGATGCCTCAAAAAGGGTTTGCAGGTTTTGTGTTCATCCATGGCTGGTGAGTTTCTGCAGATTCGGTTTCTGCATTTGATTTTAATATATGATTCTCGGATGATTGTGATTGCTTCACGAAATTTGCTCGAAATTGTGTTGTTTATGACATATCCAAAATTGAAGATCACCCAACCATTGTAGTGCCCCCTGCCTTCATTTTTCTGAAGTATGGATTTGGAGACCACTTGACTTAGCTTGGATAACATTGCCCCCTTGATTCCTTGGCCTTCAATTGGTGAAAGGATAAGTGAATCAAAATTCTTACAACTTTTTAGCTTTCTCCGGATGTTTCAACTTCGTGATTTATTGTAGCAATTTGTGGTGCTTGAGTTAAATCGATGTTTAGGGAGATACCCTACTCAATTCTTGAGAAATCTTTGAACTTTATGACCGTTAGAAAACCTAGGCATTATAAATACCAATTTGGCTCCAAACATTTCTCCATACTCAAAACTCCATTGCCATTGCTTTTATACAACTCTCTGATCGGTTCATAATTGTATATCATTTTGTACCATTCTAGCTTATGATTTGGTTATGTTTTTAAGTTAAACTTGTGCTTTTAATCCTTTTTGTGTTTATCTTTCAGTTAATTGACATTTAGGTAACAATGATGACTTTGGATAGGAAATGATGCAATCCATGCATGTTAAGGGCTGATTGGCATATGAGGAATATGAGCTTAAAGACAAACACATTTTGGCTACAGCCCATTTCCAGCCCAGTTTCGTAGGTCAACTTCTTGGCCTTGGATCAGCATTCTCTGGGGCTCGGATGAGGTGAAGATCTTCATGAAAGTTGTTCAATTGGGTGTCTAGTATAACATATCCAAAAGTCAGCCCAATTGAACATATGTGGAGTCCTTAGCCCGTCCAACACTGAACCATGCTCAGGAGGATTTGCAGCTGCCAGCTTTGAGCCTTGTCTCCTCCTTTAAGCCATGTACCTCACCCATGCTGCAACTGACTTTGGATCCAACATAATGAGTGAAGTGGGGAGGCATTCCAGCTATGAAATTCTAAAGGAGCAAGTTGGTACATGCTGGAGCTATTATAGAGAAAGCATGTGCATGCATGTAAAGCAAAGAAATGAAATGAAGTCCATTCCAGTCTCTGTTCGGCTGCCAACTTGCAAGGCCCAAAACGCACACTTCTACTGCTCCGATGGGAATACTTTCTTCATAGAAGTTGTTCCAATGGGTGTCTAGAATAACATATCCAAATTTGAGCACCATTGGATACGTTTTGAAACCTCTGGCCTTCCTACACCAAGACTGGTTCAGAAAACTCGTTTTTCAGCAACCAAAAGGCAACCACATGGGTTGGAAACCAAAAGGCAACCACATGGGTTGGCAGCAAAGGCAGCCACAACTGATCACCTTTGAACCCATGTGAAGATGCTTGAGGTGCAGCAGCAAAAGATGAAGGATGGTGTGGGAATCCATCATGATGTTCCTCCCTCTTAGCCCTATAAATAGAGAAGCCTTCAAGCTTCAAATCACACCCCAAGGGGGGGGAGCTCTAAAACACTTCTCTAGAGCTCCCTTCCCTTCTCTCCCTCAAATTCTCTTAGTTTCCTTTCTAGTTTTCAATTGTTGTAATGAAATATTGGTGCTGAAATTCTCCTTAAGTTTTTCAAGTTCTACTTTACTTTTATTTGTAATGTACATTCTTTCTTAAGTATTCAAGTTTAATTAGTTTCCAAGTTTCAATTATGATTTTTGTTCTTATTCATTATGCTTATAAGTTAATATGCTAGTTTGAATGATTGATCACCATTTAGGCTTGCATGTTAGCTATCTTGGTTTGAATTAAGAGTAGACACCATGCTTTAATTCGAATTGAACTATGAATAGGAAGAGTATGTATGGACATTCGACAACAGGGATTAGATACATGCTTGGTTGTTTAAATTGTTCTTCTATGCTTAATGGGTTCCTAATGCTTAGTTTTAGGTTAGACAACAAATGATCAAATTAGGGAATTAGGAACACAAGGTTATGACCAAACACCATGGCTTAATCATACTTTAGCTAGAATCAATCCGTTAATCTAATTGAACTTGGGAACTTATTTGCTTGAGTTATTTCATTCTTTCTTGTTTTATTTATTTTCTTTTTTCATTTCTATTTTGTGTAGGGGAAACAAATTGGATCATTCAATCACCAATCCTCGTGGGATCGACCTCGCACTTACATATGCTATACTACCAAACGGCTCGTGCACTTGCGAGTATCACAAGTTGAGGATGCAGTTGAAACCATTTTGGTGCAGCTGAATCGAAGCAACACTCTCTCCCACCAAACCTAAACTTTGCTTCCTAGATTCACCATTCAAATCACCACCAAAACCGTTATTTTACGAGTTTTCAAGTATGTCGAACTCTTTTCCGGTTGATAGTGTTGTGATTTTGATGAATGGTCTCCAAATCCAAGCTAAGTCAAGTGGTCTCCAAATCCATACTTCAGAAAAATGAGGCAGGGGGCACTACAATGGTTGGGTGATCTTCAATTTTGGATATGTTATAAACAACACAATTTCGAGCAAATTTCGTGAAGCAATCACAATCATCCGAGAATCATATATTAAAATCAAATGCAGAAACCGAATCTGCAGAAACTCACCAGCCATGGATGAACACAAAACCTGCAAACCCGTTTTGAGGCATCAGGAAAATTCAGAAAAATCTACAAATTTCACAGACTTTAGTTCTCAAGTAGACGAACAACTTTCATGATGGAAGTTTTCTGATCCAAGCTTCCGAAATATGACTTCTGGATTTCTGAACAGTACCCTAAGTTTTGGGTCTTGAAGAAGAGGGAGGTTTTGAACTTGGCTGAAGGAATGTTTTTTTTTTATGTTGGCTGTGAAGATGGCCAAATAGTTGGCTGGAAAATGGAAGTCTTGGCTGAAGAGATGGTTTGGACATGAGAGGACCCACGTGGGTTTACTTTGGTATTCTCAAACTTGGTTCAAATTGGCATGGGTATGAAAAGGCTGTGGGCAATATTCTTGGTCGGCTGAAGTATTTGATCTCTTTGTAAATTAGGTTGCAAGTTTTTGGGTTGGAATCCAATGGTCTTGTTATTCATATGAATGAATGCAAAGTTGCAGCCGAAAGTGGTGTTTTGTTAAATAACAATTGGACAAAGGAAGCAGCAAATCACATGGGAAATGCTGAAATGTTTGACTCAAATATGCTTTGGGTGGATTTGGCATTATTTTATGGGAGGAGTTTAATTGGTTTGTCCATTTGGAGAAAGAAACCTTTCTTTCTTTTTCTTTGTTTAGTGTTTCAAGTGGATAGATGCTTTATGTCAGCAACAAATGACTTCCAATGCAAAGAGTTGGTTGCAAAGTGTTGGCTGCAAGGAGTTGGCTGCAAAGTGTTGGCTGCGAAGAGTTGGCTGCAGGGAGGGCATTAATATTGGGAAGACAGGAGGGCATTAATTTTGGGAAGATTTCCAAGACATCGGGTAGTTCATGCCTAGAGCTCCGGAAGGCATTAATATTGGGAATATTTGTAGCCACCCTACTATCCTGATCTCATTTTACTGACCAACCATAGGGGTTGATAATGGTTGGAAAATTCTCATTAAATGTCTAGAGCCCCGGAAGACATTAATCTTGGAAGGATTTTCAATGAAAGTTAGTTGAGGCCATTTAATGGCCAAACCCATGAGCTGAAGGAAGCTCTATAAATTGGTCGTCAGAAGAAGAGAAGGGGACCTCCGACTGAACACACAAAATCTATCTTTTTATCCTGTACTTTTCAATTCATAGTCTAGGATTTTATCTTTCAAGTTCTTCAGATTATCCAAGTTCTTCGTTTTCCTAGTGTAAGCTTACTTTCTTGCAATTTAATTTCAATTGTCTTTACTTTCGAGTTTAATTCAAGTTTTTATCGCTTTAATCTATTTTATCGCATTTACATTTCTGTCATTTTGTTTATTGCATTTACATTCATTACACTTATCACAAAAATCCTAAAAATAGTCATACAATTCTCAATCATCCTTGACTTCAAGGAAGAAAAAGAACCTAGGCCAAGAGGAGGTTCCTTGCTTGGCCGATCAATCGTTTAATTAAAAGTTAGAAGCGCAAACACATTCACACGATCTTTCCATCCAAGCCATCAAGTGGCTTGGTGGTGGCACGCCTACGCATCTCAAGAGAAGAAGGACCAAAAAACTCCTTCCATCGGCCTACTCGGCCAAAAAGAGGGAAACAAAAACATATATATTTCTTCTGTTTGATTTTTAATTGGAAGTCAAGTCATTGGAAATTGATATGGGTGAAAAGAAAAAGAAATCAAAAAAGCCAATAGCTATAGAGTTTGTTTGATACATTACAGTTAGTGATGCATTACATGTTTGTTGCTACTAATGCTTGTTGAAATGATGGTGAATCCTCTATTGACTTGTTTCAGAGCGCACAACGGAAAGGACTGGATGTCCTGAACACAGTGGGTCTCTCTAACTCTGTATTGAAGCTCATTGAGAGGCGGAACCGTGTCGATCAATCGATCAAGTATGCAAGCATGATTCTGACAGTTGTCATTGTTGTGTATCTCATATGGAGGTGGAGGTGATGATCCATGCTTGAGATGTTGCGAGCCAATTTTGTTTCTATTTTGTGGGAAGATGATGTAATTTTCTATTACAAATTTAGTTACATACCCAATCTTAGATATAGTCTCATAAAGAAACCCCATACCATTTAAAACACATCCCAAAAAAACCCAAAAATCTACAACTGTCAATTTTTTTTCAATTTAATAGCTATTTTTCAGTTTATTGTGTGTGTAAAATACCTATATTGCCCTTGTACTATGGATTTGAGAGAGAAAAATCAGATATGCCCAAATTTGCCAAAAAACCAAATCAGATTTATTTTCTCCTTTCTTGCTAGGGCTTTCTCGGTGTTGGAGCAAGAGGAGCTTTCATTGAAGCTTAGTCTCAAGTCCAACTATATTCATCATCTTTGATCTACAATTTTCAATATTTCACCTTCGATTTCTTGTTCTAAAATCGTGCTTCTATTGATATATTTTTTTTGGATTGTTCGGAACCTCGAACGAACCTCAATCAGATGCTCTTAGCTCTACTCCTCTTTCGCCACTTTGTCGTCGTCGTTGTCGTCATCATCGTCATCGTTGTCGCCATCGTCGTCGTCGTCGTTTGGTTTGGACTTGAGATTTTTGATCTTTTGCTTCAATTATGTGTTTCTCTTCGGATTTTAGTTGATTTTCAAAATGTATTTTAAGTTTTGATGATCGATTTATCTTTTGTTACTATTTTAGTTATGGATCTCATTTTTGTTTAACAATGTACTTCTATGACAGAGTATTAACAATGTACTTCTATGACATAATAATATTAACAATTTGGGCTCGGCTTGTTTTGATTTGGTTTGACATGTATTAGAAATAGCAACATGACAAGCATTAATCAACATGACAGTAAAATAGCAGT